>NW_026736783.1:0-59000 GCF_949786415.1 Peromyscus eremicus | reverse complement strand
TCTCAAAAGCAGAGTGTGTTTCTTGTCAGGCGAGCTAGTGTTTGTTTCCCAGTCAGAAATGGAGTTGAATCCCATGCAGTTTCTGGTCCTACGAGCAAGAGGTGTTTTCTGGTAAGGAAAGTCACTATTGCGCTCCCATTTACATACACAGTGCAAAGAGCACTCGCGTCTGTTCCCAGCAAGTACAGTGTATTAGACTGAACAGGAGCTACTGTTCTTGTCAGGTTCCTAAGCAGAGTTGAACTACATATGGTCCCTGTGTGTAGGAAGCACAGTTCTTTTGTTCTGAGCAAGCTCACTGTTCGGACACCAAAGGAAACACAGTAGAGTAGAAGAGTGCTCTTTTCTCAAAAGAAGAGTGATTTTCTTGTAAGGCGAGCTAGCGTTTGTTTCCCAGTCCTAAATGGAGCTGAATCACATGCAGTTTCTGGTCCTACGAGCAAGAGTTGTTTTCTGGTAAGGAAAGTCACTATTGCGATCCCATTGCCTTACACAGTGCAAATAGCACTCGCGTCTGTTCCCAGCAAGTACAGTGTATTGGACTGAAGAGGAGCTACTGTTCTTGTCAGTTTCCTAAGCAGAGTTGAACTAGATATGGCCCGTGTGTGTAGGAAGCACAGTTCTTTTGTTCTGAGCAAGCTCAATGTTCGACCACATAGGAAACACCGTAGAGTAGAAGAGTGCTCTTTTCTCAAAAGCAGAGTGTGTTTCTTGTAAGGCGAGCTAGCGTTAGTTTCCCAGTCCTAAATGGAGTTGAATCACATGCAGTTTTTGGTCCTACGAGCAAGAGTTGTTTTCTGGTAATAAAGTCACTGTTGCACTCCCATTGCCATAAACAGTGTAAATAGCACTCGCATCTGATCCCAGCAAGTACAGTGTATTGGACTGAAGCGGAGCTACTGTTCTTGTCAGTTTCCTAAGCAGAGTTGAACTAGATATGGCCCGTGTGTGTATGAAGCCCAGTTCTTTTGTTCTGAGCAAGCTCACTGTTCGGACCCCATAGGATACACAGTCGAGTAGAAGAGCGCTCTTTTCTCAAAAGCAGAGTATGTTTCTTGTAAGGCGAGCTAGCGTTTGTTTCCCAGTCCTAAATGGAGTTGAATCACATGCAGTTTCTTGTCCTACGAGCAACAGTTGTTTTCTGGTAATAAGAGTCACTATTGCGCTCCCATTGTCATACACAGGGCAAATAGCACTGGCGTCTGTTCCCAGAATGTACAGTGTATTGCGGTGAACAGGAGCTACTGTTCTTTTCAGTTTCCTAAGCAGAATTGAACTAGATATGGCAGTATTTTTATGAAGCACAGTTCTTTTGTTCTGAGCAAGCTCACTGTTCTGGCCCTATAGGAAACACTGTAGAGTAGAAGAGTGCTCTTTTCTCAAAAGCAGAGTGTGTTACTTTTAAGGCGAGCTAGCATTTGTTTCCCAGTCCTAAACGGAGTTGAATCACATGCTCTTTTTGGTCCTACGAGCAAGAGTTGTTTTCTGGTAAGGAAAGTCACTATTGCGCTCCCATTTCCATACTCAGTGCAAATAGCACTCGCATGTGTTCCCAGCAAGTACAGTGTATTGGACTGAAGCAGAGCTACTGTTCTTGTCAGTTTCCTAAGCAGAGTTGTACTAGATATGGCCCATGTGTGTAGGAAGCACAGTTCTTTTGTTCTGAGCAAGCTCACTATTCGGACCCCATAGGAAACACATTAGAGTAGAAGAGTGCTCTTTTCTCAAAAGGAGAGTGTGTTTCTTGTAACGCGAGCTAGTGTTTGTTTTCCAGTCAGAAATGGAGTTGAATCCCATGCAGTTTCTGGTCCTATGAGCAAGAGGTGTTTTCTGATAAGAAGAGTCACTATTGCACTCCTATTGCCATACACAGTGCAAATAGCACTCGCGTCTGTTCGCAGCTAGTACAGTGTATTGGACTGAATAGGAGCTACCGTTCTTGTCAGTTTCCTAAGCAGAGTTGAACTAGATATGGCCCGTGTGTGTAAAAAGCACAGTTCTTTTGTTCTGAGCAAGCTCACTCTTCGGACCCCATAGGAAACACAGTAGAGTAGAAGAGTGCTCTTTTTTCAAAAGCAGAGTGTGTTTCTTGTAAGGAAAGCTAGCATTTGTTTCCCAGTCCTAAATGGAGTTGAATCACATCCTGTTTTTGGTACTACGAGCAAGAGTTGTTTTCTGGTAAGGAAAGTCACTATTGCACTCCCCTTGCCATACACAGTGCAAATAGCACTCACGTCTTTTCCCAGCAAGTACAGTGTATTGGACTGAAGAGGAGCTGCTGTTCTTGTCAATTTCCAAAGCAGAGTTGAACTAGATATGGCCCCTGTGTGTAGGAAGCACAGTTCTTTTTTTCTCAGCAAGCTCACTGTTCCGACACCATAGGATACACAGTAGAGTAGAAGAGTGCTCTTTTCTCAAAAGCAGATTGTGTTTCTTGTAAGGAGAGCTAGCGTTTGTTTCCCAGTCCTAAATGGAGTTGAATCACATACAGTTTCTGGTCCTACGAGCAAGAGTTGTTTTCTGGTAAGAAGAGTCACTATTGCGCTCCCATTGTCATACACAGGGCAAATAGCACTGGCGTCTGTTCCCAGCATGTACAGTGTATTGGACTGAACAGGAGCTACTGTTCTTTTCAGTTTCCTAAGCAGAATTGAACTAGATATGGCAGTATTTGTAGGAAGCACAGTTCTTTTGTTCTGAGCAAGCTCACTCTTCTGGCCCTATAAGAAACACAGTAGAGTAGAAGAGTGCTCTTTTCTCAAAAGCAGAGTGTGTTTCTTGTAAGGCGAGCTAGTGTTTGTTTCCCAGTCAGAAATGGAGTTGAATCCCATGCAGTTTCTGGTCCTATGAGCAAGAGTTGTTTTCTGGTAAGGAAAGTCACTATTGCGCTCCAATTTCCATACACAGGGCAAATAGCACTCGCGTCGGTTCCCAGGAAGTACAGTGTATTGGACTGAAGCGGAGCTACTGTTCTTGTCAGTTTCCTAAGCAGAGATGAACTAGATATGGCCCGTGTGTGTAGGAAGCACAGTTCTTTTGTTCTGAGCAAGCTCACTGTTCAGACCCCCTAGAAAACACAGTAGAGTAGAAGAGTGCTCTTTTCTCAAAAGGAGAGTGTGTTTTTTGTAAGGCGAGATAGCGTTTGTTTCCCAGTCCTAAATGGAGTTGAATCACATGCAGTTTTTGGTCGTACGACCAAGAGTTGTTTTCTGGTAAGGAAAGTCACTATTGCGCTCCCATTTACATACACAGTTCAAATAGCACTCATGTCTGTTCCCAGCAAGTACAGTGTATTGGACTGAAGCGTAGCTCCTGTTCTTGTCAGGTTCCTAAGCAGAGTTGAACTAGATATGTCCCCTTTGTGTAGGAAGCACAGTTCTTTTGTTCTGAGCAAGCTCACTATTCGGACCACATAGGAAACACAATAGAGTAGAAGAGTGCTCTTTTCTCAAAATCAGAGTGTGTTTCTTGTAAGGCAAGCTAGTGTTTGTTTCCCAGTCAGAAATGAAGTTGAATCCCATGCAGTTTCTGGTCCTATGAGCAAGAGTTGTTTTCTCATAAGAAGAGACACTATTGTGCTCCTATTGCCATACACAGTGCAAATAGCACTCGCGTCTGTTCCCAGCAAGTACAGTGTATTGGACTGAAGAGGAGCTACTGTTCTTGTCAGTTTCCTAAGCAGAGTTGAACTACATATGGTCCGTGTGTGTAGGAAGCACAGTTCTTTTGTTCTGAGCAAGCTCACCTTTCAGACCCCATAGGAAACACAGTAGAGTAGAAGAGTGCTCTTTTGTCAAAAGCAGAGTGTGTTTCTTGTAAAGCGAGGAAGCATTTGTTTCTCAGTCCTAAATGGAGCTGTATAACATGCAGTTTCTGGTCCTATGAGCAAGAGTTGTTTTCTGGTAAGGAAAGTCACTATTGCGCTCCCATTGCATTACACAGTGCCAATAGCACTCGTGTCTGTTCCCAGCAAGTACAGTGTATTGGACTGAAGAGGAGCTACTGTTCTTGTCAGTTTCCTAAGCAGAGTTGAACTAATTATGGCCCCTGCGTGTAGGAAGCACAGTTCTTTTGTTCTGAGCAAGCTCACTGTTCGGACCCCATAGGATACACTGTCGAGTAGAAGAGTGCTCTTTTCTCAAAAGCAGAGTGTGTTTCTTGTTAGGCGAGCTAGCGTTTGTTTCCCAATCCTAAATGGAGTTGAATCACATGCACTTTCTTGTCCTACGAGCAAGAGTTGTTTTCTGGTAATAAGAGTCACTATTGCGCTCCCATTGTCATACACAGGGCAAATAGCACTGGCGTCTGTTCCCAGCATGTACAGTATATTGGACTGAACAGGAGCTACAGTTCTTTTCAGTTTCCTAAGCAGAATTGAACTATATATGGCAGTATTTGTATGAAGCACAGTTCTTTTGTTCTGAGCAAGCTCACTGTTCTGGCCCAATAGGAAACACACTAGAGTAGAAGAGTGCTCTTTGCTCAAAAGCAGAGTGTGTTTCTTGTAATGCGAGCTGGCATTTGTTTCCCAGTCCTAAATGGAGTTGAATCACATGCAGTTTTTGGTCCTATGACCAAGAGTTGTTTTCTGGTAAGGAAAGTCATTATTGTGCTACCATTTCCATACACAGTGCAAATAGCACTCGCAACTGTTCCCAGCAATTACAGTGTATTGGACTGAAGCTGAGCTACTGTTCTTGTCAGTTTCCTAAGCAGAGTTGAACTAGATATGGCCCCTGTGTGTAGGAAGCACAGTTCTTTTGTTCTGAGCAAGCTCACTGTTCGGAACCCATAGGAAACACAGTAGAGTAGAAGAGTGCTCTTTTCTCAAAATCAGAGAGTCTTTCTTTTAAGGCGAGCTAGTGTTTGTTTCCCAGTCAGAAATGGAGTTGAATCCCATGCAGTTCCTTGTCCTATGAGTAAGAGTTGTTTTCTGATAAGAAGAGTCACTATTGTGCTCCTATTGCCATACACAGTGCAAATAGCACTCGCGTCTGTTCCCAGCTAGTACAGTGTATTGGACTGAAGAGGAGCTACCGTTCTTGTCAGTTTCCTAAGCACAGTTGAACTAGATATGGCCCTTGTGTGTAGGAAGCACAGTTCTTTTGTTCTGAGCAAGCTCACTGTTCGGACCCCATAGGAAACACAGTAGTGTAGACGAGTGCTCTTTTCTCAAAAGCAGAGTGTGTTTCTTGTTAGGCGAGCTAGCGTTTGTTTCGGAGTCCTAATTGGAGTTGAATCAGATGCAGATTCTTGTCCTATGAGCAAGAGTTGTTTTCTGGTAAGAAGAGTCACTATTGCGCTCCCATTGTCATACACAGGGCAAATAGCACTGGCGTCTGTTCCCAGCATGTACAGTGTATTGGACTGAACAGGAGCTACTGTTCTTTTCAGTTTCCTAAGCAGAATTGAACTAGATATGGTAGTATTTGTAGGAAGCACAGTTCTTTTGTTCTGAGCAAGCTCACTCTTCTGGCCCTATAAGAAACACAGTAAAGTAGAAGAGTGCTCTTTTCTCAAAAGCAGAGTGTGTTTCTTGTAAGGCGAGCTAGCGTTTGTTTCCCAGTCGTAAATGGAGTTGAATCACATGCAGTTTTTGGTCCTACGAGCAAGAGTTGTTTTCTGGTAATAAAGTCACTATTGCGCTCCCATTGCAATACACAGTGCAAATAGCACTCGCATCTGTTCCCAGCAAGTACAGTGTATTGGACTGGAGCGGAGCTACTGTTCTTGTCAGTTTCCTAAGCAGATCTGAACTAGATATGGCCCCTGTGTGTAGGAAGCACAGTTCTTTTGTTCTGAGCAAGCTCACTGTTCGAACTCCATAGGAAACACAGTAGAGTAGACGAGTGCTCTTTTCTCAAAAGCAGAGTGTGTTTCTTGTAAGGCGAGCTAGTGTTTGTTTCCCAGTCAGAAATGGAGTTGAATCCCATGCAGTTTCTGGTCCTATGAGCAAGAGGTGTTTTCTGGTAAGGAAAGTCACTATTGTGCTCCCATTTCCATACACAGTGCAAATAGCACTCGCGTCTGTTGCCAGCAATTACAGTGTATTGGACTGAAGCGGAGCTACTGTTCTTGTCAGTTTCCTAAGCAGAGTTGAACTAGATATGGCCCCTGTGTGTAGGAAGCACAGTTCTTTTGTTCTGAGCAAGCTCACTATTTGGACCCCATAGGAAACACAGTAGAGTAGAAGAGTGCTCTTTTCTCAAAATCAGAGAGTCTTTCTTGTAAGGCGAGCTAGTGTTTGTTTCCCAGTCAGAAATGGAGTTGAATCCCATGCAGTTGCTTGTCCTATGAGTAAGAGTTGTTTTCTGATAAAAAGAGTCACTATTGTGCTCCTATTGCCATACACAGGGCAAAAAGCACTTGCGTCTGTTCCCAGCTAGTACAGTGTGTTGGACTGAAGAGGAGCTACCGTTCTTGTCAGTTTCCTAAGCAGAGTTGAACTAGATATGGCCCGTGTGTTTAGGATGCACAGTTCTTTTGTTCTGAGCCAGCTCACTGTTCGGACCCCATAGGAAACACAGTAGAGTAGAAGACTGCTCTTTTCTCAAAAGCAGAGTGTGTTTCTTGTAAGGTGAGGTGGCGTTTGTTTCCCAGTCCTAAATGGAGTTGAATCACATCCAGTTTTTGGTCCTACGAGCAAGAGTTGTTTTCTGGTAATAAAGTCACTATTGAGCTCCCATTGCCATACACAGTGCAAATAGCACTCGCATCTGTTCCCAGGAAGTACAGTGTATTGGACTGAAGCAGAGCTACTGTTCTTGTCAGTTTCCTAAGCCGATTTGAACTAAATATGGCCCGTGTGTGTAGGAAGCACAGTTCTTTTTTTCTGAGCAAGCTCACTGTTCGGACCCCATAGGAAACACAGTAGAGTAGAAGAGTGCTCTTTTCTCAAAAGCAGAGTGTGTTTCTTGTAAGGCGAGCTAGTGTATGTTTCCCAGTTAGAAATGGAGTTGAATCCCATGCAGTTTCTGGTCCTACGAGCAAGAGTTGTTTTCTGGTAAAGAAAGTCACTATTGCGCTCCCATTTCCATACACAGTGCAAATAGCACTCGCGTCTGTTCCCAGAAAGTTCAGTGTATTGGACTGAAGTGTAGCTACTGTTCTTGTCAGTTTCCTAAGCAGAGTTGAACTAGATATGGCCCCTGTGTGTTGGAAGCACAGTTCTTTTGTTCTGAGCAAGCTCACTGTTCGGACCCCATAAGAAACACAGTAGAGTAGAAGAGTGCTCTTTTCTCAAAAGCAGAGTGTGTTTCTTGTAAGGCGAGCTAGCGTTTGTTTCCCAGTCCTAAATGGAGTTGAATCACATGCAGTTTTTGTTCCTACGAGCAAGAGTTGTTTTCTGGTAATAAAGTCACTGTTGCGCTCCCATTGCCATACACAGTGTAAATAGCACTCGCATCTGTTCCCAGCAAGTACAGTGTATTGGACTGAAGCGGAGCTACTGTTCTTCTCAGTTTGCTAAGCAGAGTTGAACTAGATATGGCCCCTTTGTGTAGGAAGCACAGTTCTTTTGTTCTGAGCAAGCTCACTATTCGGACCACATAGGAAACACAATAGAGTAGAAGAGTGCTCTTTTCTCAAAATCAGAGTGTGTTTCTTGTAAGGCAAGCTAGTGTTTGTTTCCCAGTCAGAAATGGAGTTGAATCCCATGCAGTTTCTGGTCCTATGAGCAAGAGTTGTTTTCTCATAAGAAGAGACACTATTGTGCTCCTATTGCCATACACAGTGCAAATAGCACTCGCGACTGTTCCCAGCAAGTACAGTGTATTGGACTGAAGAGGAGCTACTGTTCTTGTCAGTTTCCTAAGCAGAGTTGAACTACATATGGTCCGTGTGTGTAGGAAGCACAGTTCTTTTGTTCTGAGCAAGCTCACCTTTCAGACCCCATAGGAAACACAGTAGAGTAGAAGAGTGCTCTTTTGTCAAAAGCAGAGTGTGTTTCTTGTAAAGCGAGGAAGCATTTGTTTCTCAGTCCTAAATGGAGCTGTATCACATGCAGTTTCTGGTCCTATGAGCAAGAGTTGTTTTCTGGTAAGGAAAGTCACTATTGCGCTCCCATTGCATTACACAGTGCCAATAGCACTCGTGTCTGTTCCCAACAAGTACAGTGTATTGGACTGAAGAGGAGCTACTGTTCTTGTCAGTTTCCTAAGCAGAGTTGAACTAATTATGGCCCCTGCGTGTAGGAAGCACAGTTCTTTTGTTCTGAGCAAGCTCACTGTTCGGACCCCATAGGATACACAGTCGAGTAGAAGAGTGCTCTTTTCTCAAAAGCAGAGTGTGTTTCTTGTTAGGCGAGCTAGCGTTTGTTTCCCAATCCTAAATGGAGTTGAATCACATGCAGTTTCTTGTCCTACGAGCAAGAGTTGTTTTCTGGTAATAAGAGTCACTATTGCGCTCCCATTGTCATACACAGGGCAAATAGCACTGGCGTCTGTTCCCAGCATGTACAGTGTATTGGACTGAACAGGAGCTACTGTTCTTTTCAGTTTCCTAAGCAGAATTGAACTATATATGGCAGTATTTGTATGAAGCACAGTTCTTTTGTTCTGAGCAAGCTCACTGTTCTGGCCCAATAGGAAACACACTAGAGTAGAAGAGTGCTCTTTGCTCAAAAGCAGAGTGTGTTTCTTGTAATGCGAGCTGGCATTTGTTTCCCAGTCCTAAATGGAGTTGAATCACATGCAGTTTTTGGTCCTATGACCAAGAGTTGTTTTCTGGTAAGGAAAGTCATTATTGTGCTACCATTTCCATACACAGTGCAAATAGCACTCGCAACTGTTCCCAGCAATTACAGTGTATTGGACTGAAGCTGAGCTACTGTTCTTGTCAGTTTCCTAAGCAGAGTTGAACTAGATATGGCCCCTGTGTGTAGGAAGCACAGTTCTTTTGTTCTGAGCAAGCTCACTGTTCGGAACCCATAGGAAACACAGTAGAGTAGAAGAGTGCTCTTTTCTCAAAATCAGAGAGTCTTTCTTGTAAGGCGAGCTAGTGTTTGTTTCCCAGTCAGAAATGGAGTTGAATCCCATGCAGTTTCTTGTCCTATGAGTAAGAGTTGTTTTCTGATAAGAAGAGTCACTATTGTGCTCCTATTGCCATACACAGTGCAAATAGCACTCGCGTCTGTTCCCAGCTAGTACAGTGTATTGGACTGAAGAGGAGCTACCGTTCTTGTCAGTTTCCTAAGCACAGTTGAACTAGATATGGCCCTTGTGTGTAGGAAGCACAGTTCTTTTGTTCTGAGCAAGCTCACTGTTTGGACCCCATAGGAAACACAGTAGTGTAGACGAGTGCTCTTTTCTCAAAAGCAGAGTGTGTTTCTTGTTAGGCGAGCTAGCGTTTGTTTCGGAGTCCTAATTGGAGTTGAATCAGATGCAGATTCTTGTCCTATGAGCAAGAGTTGTTTTCTGGTAAGAAGAGTCACTATTGCGCTCCCATTGTCATACACAGGGCAAATAGCACTGGCGTCTGTTCCCAGCATGTACAGTGTATTGGACTGAACAGGAGCTACTGTTCTTTTCAGTTTCCTAAGCAGAATTGAACTAGATATGGCAGTATTTGTAGGAAGCACAGTTCTTTTGTTCTGAGCAAGCTCACTCTTCTGGCCCTATAAGAAACACAGTAAAGTAGAAGAGTGCTCTTTTCTCAAAAGCAGAGTGTGTTTCTTGTAAGGCGAGCTAGCGTTTGTTTCCCAGTCGTAAATGGAGTTGAATCACATGCAGTTTTTGGTCCTACGAGCAAGAGTTGTTTTCTGGTAATAAAGTCACTATTGCGCTCCCATTGCAATACACAGTGCAAATAGCACTCGCATCTGTTCCCAGCAAGTACAGTGTATTGGACTGAAGCGGAGCTACTGTTCTTGTCAGTTTCCTAAGCAGATTTGAACTAGATATGGCCCCTGTGTGTAGGAAGCACAGTTCTTTTGTTCTGAGCAAGCTCACTGTTCAAACTCCATAGGAAACACAGTAGAGTAGACGAGTGCTCTTTTCTCAAAAGCAGAGTGTGTTTCTTGTAAGGCGAGCTAGTGTTTGTTTCCCAGTCAGAAATGGAGTTGAATCCCATGCAGTTTCTGGTCCTACGAGCAAGAGGTGTTTTCTGGTAAGGAAAGTCACTATTGTGCTCCCATTTCCATACACAGTGCAAATAGCACTCGCGTCTGTTGCCAGCAATTACAGTGTATTGGACTGAAGCGGAGCTACTGTTCTTGTCAGTTTCCTAAGCAGAGTTGAACTAGATATGGCCCCTGTGTGTAGGAAGCACAGTTCTTTTGTTCTGAGCAAGCTCACTATTTGGACCCCATAGGAAACACAGTAGAGTAGAAGAGTGCTCTTTTCTCAAAATCAGAGAGTCTTTCTTGTAAGGCGAGCTAGTGTTTGTTTCCCAGTCAGAAATGGAGTTGAATCCCATGCAGTTGCTTGTCCTATGAGTAAGAGTTGTTTTCTGATAAAAAGAGTCACTATTGTGCTCCTATTGCCATACACAGGGCAAATAGCTCTTGTGTCTGTTCCCAGCTAGTACAGTGTGTTGGACTGAAGAGGAGCTACCGTTCTTGTCAGTTTCCTAAGCAGAGTTGAACTAGATATGGCCCGTGTGTTTAGGATGCACAGTTCTTTTGTTCTGAGCCAGCACACTGTTCGGACCCCATAGGAAACACAGTAGAGTAGAAGACTGCTCTTTTCTCAAAAGCAGAGTGTGTTTCTTGTAAGGCGAGCTAGCGTTTGTTTCCCAGTCCTAAATGGAGTTGAATCATATCCAGTTTTTGGTCCTACGAGCAAGAGTTGTTTTCTGGTAATAAAGTCACTATTGAGCTCCCATTGCCATACACAGAGCAAATAGCACTCGCATCTGTTCCCAGCAAGTACAGTGTATTGGACTGAAGCGGAGCTACTGTTCTTGTCAGTTTCCTAAGCCGATTTGAACTAAATATGGCCCGTGTGTGTAGGAAGCACAGTTCTTTTTTTCTGAGCAAGCTCACTGTTCGGACCCCATAGGAAACACAGTAGAGTAGAAGAGTGCTCTTTTCTCAAAAGCAGAGTGTGTTTCTTGTAAGGCGAGCTAGTGTATGTTTCCCAGTTAGAAATGGAGTTGAATCCCATGCAGTTTCTGGTCCTACGAGCAAGAGTTGTTTTCTGGTAAAGAAAGTCACTATTGCGCTCCCATTTCCATACACAGTGCAAATAGCACTCGCGTCTGTTCCCAGAAAGTTCAGTGTATTGGACTGAAGTGTAGCTACTGTTCTTGTCAGTTTCCTAAGCAGAGTTGAACTAGATATGGCCCCTGTGTGTAGGAAGCACAGTTCTTTTGTTCTGAGCAAGCTCACTGTTCGGACCCCATAAGAAACACAATAGAGTAGAAGAGTGCTCTTTTCTCAAAAGCAGAGTGTGTTTCTTGTAAGGCAAGCTAGTGTTTGTTTCCCAGTCAGAAATGGTGTTGAATCCCATGCAGTTTCTGGTCCTACGAGCAAGAGGTGTTTTCTGGTAAGGAAAGTCACTATTGCGCTCCCATTTTCATACACAGTGCAAATAGAACTCGCGTCTGTTCCCAGCAAGTACAGTGTACTGGACTGAAGCGGAGCTACTGTTCTTGTCAGTTTCCTAAGCAGAGATGAACTAGATAAGGCCCGTGTGTGTTGGAAGCACAGTACTTTTGTTCTGAGCAAGCTCACTGTTCAGACCCCCTAGAAAACACAGTAGAGTAGAAGTGTGCTCTTTTCTCAAAAGCAGAGTGTGTTTTTTGTAAGGCGAGATAGCGTTTGTTTCCCAGTCCTAAATGGAGTTGAATCATATGCAGTTTCTTGTCCTGAGACCAAGAGTTGTTTTCTGGTAAAGAAAGTCACTATTGCGCTCCCATTTACATACACAGTGCAAATAGCACGCGCATCTGTTCCCAGCAAGTACAGTGTATTGGACTGAAGCGGAGCTACTGTTCTTGTCAGTTTCCTAAGCAGAGTTGAACTAGATATGGCCCGTGTGTGTAGGAAGCCCAGTTCTTTTGTTCTGAGCAAGCTCACTGTTCGGACCCCATAGGATACACAGTCGAGTAGAAGAGTGCTCTTTTCTCAAAAGCAGAGTGTGTTTCTTGTTAGGCGAGCTAGCGTTTGTTTCCCAGTCCTAAATGGAGTTGAATCACATGCAGATTCTTTTCCGACGAGCAAGAGTTGTTTTCTGGTAAGAAGAGTCACTATTGCGCTCCCATTGTCATACACAGGGCAAATAGCACTGGCTTCTGTTCCCAGCATGTACAGTGTATTGGACTGAACAGGAGCTACTGTTCTTTTCAGTTTCCTAAGCAGAATTGAACTAGATATGGCAGTATTTGTAGGAAGCACAGTTCTTTTGTTCTGAGCAAGCTCACTCTTCTGGCCCTATAAGAAACACAGTACAGTAGAAGAGTGCTCTTTTCTCAAAAGCAGAGTGTGTTTCTTGTAAGGCGAGCTAGCGTTTGTTTCCCAGTCACAAATGGAGTTGAATCACATGCAGTTTTTGGTCCTACGAGCAAGAGTTGTTTTCTGGTAATAAAGTCACTATTGCGCTCCCATTGCAATACACAGTGCAAATAGCACTCGCATCTGTTCCCAGCAAGTACAGTGTATTGGACTGAAGCGGAGCTACTGTTCTTGTCAGTTTCCTAAGCAGATTTGAACTAGATATGGCCCGTGTGTGTAGGAAGCACAGTTCTTTTGTTCTGAGCAAGCTCACTGTTCGAACTCCATAAGAAACACAGTAGAGTAGAAGAGTGCTCTTTTCTCAAAAGCAGAGTGTGTTTCTTGTAAGGCGAGCTAGTGTTTGTTTCCCAGTCAGAAATGGAGTTGAATCCCATGCAGTTTCTGGTCCTACTAGCAAGAGGTGTTTTCTGGTAAGGAAAGTCACTATTGCGCTCCCATTTCCACACAGTGCAAATAGCACTCGCGTCTGTTCCCAGCAAGTACAGTGTATTGGACTGAAGAGGAGCTACTGTTCTTGTCAGTTTCCTAAGCAGAGATGAACTAGATATGGCCCGCGTGTGTAAGAAGCACAGTTCTTTTGTTATGAGCAAGCTCACTGTTCAGACCCCCTAGGAAACACAGTAGAGTAGAAGAGTGCTCTTTTCTCAAAAGCAGAGTGTGTTTCTTGTAAGGCAAGCTAGCATTTGTTTCCCAGTCCTAAATGGAGATGAATCACATGCAGTTTTTGGTCCTCCGACCAAGAGTTGTTTTCTGGTAAGGAAAGTCACTCTTGCGCTCCCATTTCCATACACAGTACAAATAGCACTCGCGTCTGTTGCCAGCAATTACAGTGTATTGGACTGAAGCGGAGCTACTCTTCTTGTCAGTTTCCTAAGCAGAGTTGAACTAGATATGGCCCCTGTGTGTAGGAAGCACAGTTCTTTTGTTCTGAGCAAGCTCACTATTTGGACCCCATAGGAAACACAGTAGAGTAGAAGAGTGCTCTTTTCTCAAAATCAGAAAGTCTTTCTTGTAAGGCGAGGTAGTGTTTGTTTCCCAGTCAGAAATGGAGTTGAATCCCATGCAGTTTCTTGTCCTATGAGTAAGAGTTGTTTTCTGATAAAAAGAGTCACTATTGTGCTCCTATTGCCATACACAGGGCAAATAGCACTTGCGTCTGTTCCCAGCTAGTACAGTGTGTTGGACTGAACAGGAGCTACTGTTCTTGTCAGTTTCCTAAGCAGAGTTGAACTAGATATGGCCCGTGTGTGTAGGAAGCACAGTTCTTTTGTTCTGAGAATGCTCACTGTTCGGGCACCATAGGAAACACAGTGGAGTAGAAGAGTGCTCTTTTCACAAAAGCAGAGTGTGTTTCTTGTAAGGCGAGCTAGCGTTTGTTTCCCAGTCCTAAATGGAGTTGAATCACATGCAGTTTTTGGTCCTACGACCAAGAGATGTTTTCTGGTAAGGAAAGTCACTATTGCGCTCCCATTGCCATACACAGTGCAAATAGCACTCACGTCTGTTCCCAGCAATAACAGTGTATTGGACTGAAGAGGAGCTACTGTTCTTGTCAGTTTGCTAAGCAGAGTTGAACTACATATGTCCCCTGTGTGTAGGAAGCACAGTTCTTTTGTTCTGAGCAAGCTCACTGTTCGGACCACATAGGAAACACAGAAGAGTACAAGAGTGCTCCTTTCTCAAAAGCAGAGTGTGTTTCTTGTAAGGCGAGCTAGCGTTTGTTTCCCAGTCCTAAATGGAGTTGAATCACATGCAGTTTTTTGTCCTACGAGCAGGAGTTGTTTTCTGGTAAGAAGAGTCACTATTGCGCTCCCCTTGTCATACACAGGGCAAATAGCACTGGCGTCTGTTCCCAGCATGTACAGTGTATTGGACTGAAGAGGAGCTACTGTTCTTGTCAGTTTCCTAAGCAGAGTTGAACTAGATATGGACCGTGTGTGTAGGAAGCACAGTTCTTTTGTTCTGCGAATGCTCACTGTTCTGGCCCTATAAGAAACACAGTACAGTAGAAGAGTGCTCTTTTCTCAAAAGCAGAGTGTGTTTCTTGTAAGGCGAGCTAGCGTTTGTTTCCCAGTCCTAAATGGAGTTGAATCACATGCAGATTCTTGTCCGACGAGCAAGAGTTGTTTTCTGGTAATAAAGTCACTATTGCGCTCCCATTGCAATACACAGTGCAAATAGCACTCGCGTCTGTTCCCAGCAAGTACAGTGTATTGGACTGAAGCAGAGCTACTGTTCTTGTCAGTTTACTAAGCAGAGATGAACTAGATATGGCCCGCGTGTGTAAGAAGCACAGTTCTTTTGTTCTGAGCAAGCTCACTGTTCAGACGCCCTAGGAAATACAGTAGAGTAGAAGAATGCTCTTTTCTCAAAAGCAGAGGGTGTTTCTTGTAAGGCAAGCTAGCATTTGTTTCCCAGTCCTAAATGGAGTTGAATCATATGCAGTTTCTTGTCCTGAGACCAAGAGTTGTTTTCTGGTAAAGAAAGTCACTATTGCGCTCCCATTTACATACACAGTGCAAATAGCACGCGCATCTGTTCCCAGCAAGTACAGTGTATTGGACTGAAGCGGAGCTACTGTTCTTGTCAGTTTCCTAAGCAGAGTTGAACTAGATATGGCCCGTGTGTGTAGGAAGCCCAGTTCTTTTGTTCTGAGCAAGCTCACTGTTCGGACCCCATAGGATACACAGTCGAGTAGAAGAGTGCTCTTTTCTCAAAAGCAGAGTGTGTTTCTTGTTAGGCGAGCTAGCGTTTGTTTCCCAGTCCTAAATGGAGTTGAATCACATGCAGATTCTTTTCCGACGAGCAAGAGTTGTTTTCTGGTAAGAAGAGTCACTATTGCGCTCCCATTGTCATACACAGGGCAAATAGCACTGGCTTCTGTTCCCAGCATGTACAGTGTATTGGACTGAACAGGAGCTACTGTTCTTTTCAGTTTCCTAAGCAGAATTGAACTAGATATGGCAGTATTTGTAGGAAGCACAGTTCTTTTGTTCTGAGCAAGCTCACTCTTCTGGCCCTATAAGAAACACAGTACAGTAGAAGAGTGCTCTTTTCTCAAAAGCAGAGTGTGTTTCTTGTAAGGCGAGCTAGCGTTTGTTTCCCAGTCACAAATGGAGTTGAATCACATGCAGTTTTTGGTCCTACGAGCAAGAGTTGTTTTCTGGTAATAAAGTCACTATTGCGCTCCCATTGCAATACACAGTGCAAATAGCACTCGCATCTGTTCCCAGCAAGTACAGTGTATTGGACTGAAGCGGAGCTACTGTTCTTGTCAGTTTCCTAAGCAGATTTGAACTAGATATGGCCCGTGTGTGTAGGAAGCACAGTTCTTTTGTTCTGAGCAAGCTCACTGTTCGAACTCCATAAGAAACACAGTAGAGTAGAAGAGTGCTCTTTTCTCAAAAGCAGAGTGTGTTTCTTGTAAGGCGAGCTAGTGTTTGTTTCCCAGTCAGAAATGGAGTTGAATCCCATGCAGTTTCTGGTCCTACTAGCAAGAGGTGTTTTCTGGTAAGGAAAGTCACTATTGCGCTCCCATTTCCATACACAGTGCAAATAGCACTCGCGTCTGTTCCCAGCAAGTACAGTGTATTGGACTGAAGCGGAGCTACTGTTCTTGTCAGTTTCCTAAGCAGAGATGAACTAGATATGGCCCGCGTGTGTAAGAAGCACAGTTCTTTTGTTATGAGCAAGCTCACTGTTCAGACCCCCTAGGAAACACAGTAGAGTAGAAGAGTGCTCTTTTCTCAAAAGCAGAGTGTGTTTCTTGTAAGGCAAGCTAGCATTTGTTTCCCAGTCCTAAATGGAGATGAATCACATGCAGTTTTTGGTCCTCCGACCAAGAGTTGTTTTCTGGTAAGGAAAGTCACTCTTGCGCTCCCATTTCCATACACAGTACAAATAGCACTCGCGTCTGTTGCCAGCAATTACAGTGTATTGGACTGAAGCGGAGCTACTGTTCTTGTCAGTTTCCTAAGCAGAGTTGAACTAGATATGGCCCCTGTGTGTAGGAAGCACAGTTCTTTTGTTCTGAGCAAGCTCACTATTTGGACCCCATAGGAAACACAGTAGAGTAGAAGAGTGCTCTTTTCTCAAAATCAGAAAGTCTTTCTTGTAAGGCGAGGTAGTGTTTGTTTCCCAGTCAGAAATGGAGTTGAATCCCATGCAGTTTCTTGTCCTATGAGTAAGAGTTGTTTTCTGATAAAAAGAGTCACTATTGTGCTCCTATTGCCATACACAGGGCAAATAGCACTTGCGTCTGTTCCCAGCTAGTACAGTGTGTTGGACTGAACAGGAGCTACTGTTCTTGTCAGTTTCCTAAGCAGAGTTGAACTAGATATGGCCCGTGTGTGTAGGAAGCACAGTTCTTTTGTTCTGAGAATGCTCACTGTTCGGGCACCATAGGAAACACAGTGGAGTAGAAGAGTGCTCTTTTCACAAAAGCAGAGTGTGTTTCTTGTAAGGCGAGCTAGCGTTTGTTTCCCAGTCCTAAATGGAGTTGAATCACATGCAGTTTTTGATCCTACGACCAAGAGATGTTTTCTGGTAAGGAAAGTCACTATTGCGCTCCCATTGCCATACACAGTGCAAATAGCACTCACGTCTGTTCCCAGCAATAACAGTGTATTGGACTGAAGAGGAGCTACTGTTCTTGTCAGTTTGCTAAGCAGAGTTGAACTACATATGTCCCCTGTGTGTAGGAAGCACAGTTCTTTTGTTCTGAGCAAGCTCACTGTTCGGACCACATAGGAAACACAGAAGAGTACAAGAGTGCTCCTTTCTCAAAAGCAGAGTGTGTTTCTTGTAAGGCGAGCTAGCGTTTGTTTCCCAGTCCTAAATGGAGTTGAATCACATGCAGTTTTTTGTCCTACGAGCAGGAGTTGTTTTCTGGTAAGAAGAGTCACTATTGCGCTCCCCTTGTCATACACAGGGCAAATAGCACTGGCGTCTGTTCCCAGCATGTACAGTGTATTGGACTGAAGAGGAGCTACTGTTCTTGTCAGTTTCCTAAGCAGAGTTGAACTAGATATGGACCGTGTGTGTAGGAAGCACAGTTCTTTTGTTCTGCGAATGCTCACTGTTCTGGCCCTATAAGAAACACAGTACAGTAGAAGAGTGCTCTTTTCTCAAAAGCAGAGTGTGTTTCTTGTAAGGCGAGCTAGCGTTTGTTTCCCAGTCCTAAATGGAGTTGAATCACATGCAGATTCTTGTCCGACGAGCAAGAGTTGTTTTCTGGTAATAAAGTCACTATTGCGCTCCCATTGCAATACACAGTGCAAATAGCACTCGCGTCTGTTCCCAGCAAGTACAGTGTATTGGACTGAAGCAGAGCTACTGTTCTTGTCAGTTTACTAAGCAGAGATGAACTAGATATGGCCCGCGTGTGTAAGAAGCACAGTTCTTTTGTTCTGAGCAAGCTCACTGTTCAGACGCCCTAGGAAATACAGTAGAGTAGAAGAATGCTCTTTTCTCAAAAGCAGAGGGTGTTTCTTGTAAGGCAAGCTAGCATTTGTTTCCCAGTCCTAAATGGAGTTGAATCATATGCAGGTTCTTGTCCTGAGACCAAGAGTTGTTTTCTGGTAAAGAAAGTCACTATTGCGCTCCCATTTACATACACAGTGCAAATAGCACGCGCATCTGTTCCCAGCAAGTACAGTGTATTGGACTGAAGCGGAGCTACTCTTCTTGTCAGTTTCCTAAGCAGAGTTGAACTAGATATGGCCCGTGTGTGTAGGAAGCCCAGTTCTTTTGTTCTGAGCAAGCTCACTGTTCGGACCCCATAGGATACACAGTCGAGTAGAAGAGTGCTCTTTTCTCAAAAGCAGAGTGTGTTTCTTGTTAGGCGAGCTAGCGTTTGTTTCCCAGTCCTAAATGGAGTTGAATCACATGCAGATTCTTTTCCGACGAGCAAGAGTTGTTTTCTGGTAAGAAGAGTCACTATTGCGCTCCCATTGTCATACACAGGGCAAATAGCACTGGCTTCTGTTCCCAGCATGTACAGTGTATTGGACTGAACAGGAGCTACTGTTCTTTTCAGTTTCCTAAGCAGAATTGAACTAGATATGGCAGTATTTGTAGGAAGCACAGTTCTTTTGTTCTGAGCAAGCTCACTCTTCTGGCCCTATAAGAAACACAGTACAGTAGAAGAGTGCTCTTTTCTCAAAAGCAGAGTGTGTTTCTTGTAAGGCGAGCTAGCGTTTGTTTCCCAGTCACAAATGGAGTTGAATCACATGCAGTTTTTGGTCCTACGAGCAAGAGTTGTTTTCTGGTAATAAAGTCACTATTGCGCTCCCATTGCAATACACAGTGCAAATAGCACTCGCATCTGTTCCCAGCAAGTACAGTGTATTGGACTGAAGCGGAGCTACTGTTCTTGTCAGTTTCCTAAGCAGATTTGAACTAGATATGGCCCGTGTATGTAGGAAGCACAGTTCTTTTGTTCTGAGCAAGCTCACTGTTCGAACTCCATAAGAAACACAGTAGAGTAGAAGAGTGCTCTTTTCTCAAAAGCAGAGTGTGTTTCTTGTAAGGCGAGCTAGTGTTTGTTTCCCAGTCAGAAATGGAGTTGAATCCCATGCAGTTTCTGGTCCTACTAGCAAGAGTTGTTTTCTGGTAAAGAAAGTCACTATTGCGCTCCCATTTCCATACACAGTGCAAATAGCACTCGCGTCTGTTCCCAGCAAGTACAGTGTATTGGACTGAAGCGGAGCTACTGTTCTTGTCAGTTTCCTAAGCAGAGATGAACTAGATATGGCCCGCGTGTGTAAGAAGCACAGTTCTTTTGTTATGAGCAAGCTCACTGTTCAGACCCCCTAGGAAACACAGTAGAGTAGAAGAGTGCTCTTTTCTCAAAAGCAGAGTGTGTTTCTTGTAAGGAAAGCTAGCATTTGTTTCCCAGTCCTAAATGGAGATGAATCACATGCAGTTTTTGGTCCTCCGACCAAGAGTTGTTTTCTGGTAAGGAAAGTCACTCTTGCGCTCCCATTTCCATACACAGTACAAATAGCACTCGCGTCTGTTGCCAGCAATTACAGTGTATTGGACTGAAGCGGAGCTACTGTTCTTGTCAGTTTCCTAAGCAGAGTTGAACTAGATATGGCCCCTGTGTGTAGGAAGCACAGTTCTTTTGTTCTGAGCAAGCTCACTATTTGGACCCCATAGGAAACACAGTAGAGTAGAAGAGTGCTCTTTTCTCAAAATCAGAAAGTCTTTCTTGTAAGGCGAGGTAGTGTTTGTTTCCCAGTCAGAAATGGAGTTGAATCCCATGCAGTTTCTTGTCCTATGAGTAAGAGTTGTTTTCTGATAAAAAGAGTCACTATTGTGCTCCTATTGCCATACACAGGGCAAATAGCACTTGCGTCTGTTCCCAGCTAGTACAGTGTGTTGGACTGAACAGGAGCTACTGTTCTTGTCAGTTTCCTAAGCAGAGTTGAACTAGATATGGCCCGTGTGTGTAGGAAGCACAGTTCTTTTGTTCTGAGAATGCTCACTGTTCGGGCACCATAGGAAACACAGTGGAGTAGAAGAGTGCTCTTTTCACAAAAGCAGAGTGTGTTTCTTGTAAGGCGAGCTAGCGTTTGTTTCCCAGTCCTAAATGGAGTTGAATCACATGCAGTTTTTGGTCCTACGACCAAGAGATGTTTTCTGGTAAGGAAAGTCACTATTGCGCTCCCATTGCCATACACAGTGCAAATAGCACTCACGTCTGTTCCCAGCAATAACAGTGTATTGGACTGAAGAGGAGCTACTGTTCTTGTCAGTTTGCTAAGCAGAGTTGAACTACATATGTCCCCTGTGTGTAGGAAGCACAGTTCTTTTGTTCTGAGCAAGCTCACTGTTCGGACCACATAGGAAACACAGAAGAGTACAAGAGTGCTCCTTTCTCAAAAGCAGAGTGTGTTTCTTGTAAGGCGAGCTAGCGTTTGTTTCCCAGTCCTAAATGGAGTTGAATCACATGCAGTTTTTTGTCCTACGAGCAGGAGTTGTTTTCTGGTAAGAAGAGTCACTATTGCGCTCCCCTTGTCATACACAGGGCAAATAGCACTGGCGTCTGTTCCCAGCATGTACAGTGTATTGGACTGAAGAGGAGCTACTGTTCTTGTCAGTTTCCTAAGCAGAGTTGAACTAGATATGGACCGTGTGTGTAGGAAGCACAGTTCTTTTGTTCTGCGAAAGCTCACTGTTCTGGCCCTATAAGAAACACAGTACAGTAGAAGAGTGCTCTTTTCTCAAAAGCAGAGTGTGTTTCTTGTAAGGCGAGCTAGCGTTTGTTTCCCAGTCCTAAATGGAGTTGAATCACATGCAGATTCTTGTCCGACGAGCAAGAGTTGTTTTCTGGTAATAAAGTCACTATTGCGCTCCCATTGCAATACACAGTGCAAATAGCACTCGCGTCTGTTCCCAGCAAGTACAGTGTATTGGACTGAAGCAGAGCTACTGTTCTTGTCAGTTTACTAAGCAGAGATGAACTAGATATGGCCCGCGTGTGTAAGAAGCACAGTTCTTTTGTTCTGAGCAAGCTCACTGTTCAGACGCCCTAGGAAATACAGTAGAGTAGAAGAATGCTCTTTTCTCAAAAGCAGAGGGTGTTTCTTGTAAGGCAAGCTAGCATTTGTTTCCCAGTCCTAAATGGAGTTGAATCACATGCAGTTTTTGGTCCTCCGACCAAGAGTTGTTTTCTGGAAAGGAAAGTCACTATTGCGCTCCCATTTAAATACACAGAGCAAATAGCACTCGCGTCTGTTCCCAGCAATTACAGTGTATTGGACTGAAGCGGAGCTACTGTTCTTGTCAGTTTCCTAAGCAGAGTTGAACTAGATATGGCCCCTGTGTGTAGGAAGCACAGTTCTTTTGTTCTGAGCAAGCTCACTATTTGGACCCCATAGGAAACACAGTAGAGTAGAAGAGTGCTCTTTTCTCAAAATCAGAGAGTCTTTCTTGTAAGGCGAGCTAGTGTTTGTTTCCCAGTCAGAAATGGAGTTGAATCCCATGCAGTTTCTTGTCCTATGAGTAAGAGTTGTTTTATGATAAGAAGAGTCACTATTGTGCTCTTATTGCCATACACAGGGCAAATAGCACTGGCTTCTGTTCCCAGCATGTACAGTGTATTGGACTGAAAAGGAGCTACCGTTCTTGTCAGTTTCCTAAGCAGAGTTGAACTAGATATGGCCCGTGTGTGTAGGAAGCACAGTTCTTTTGTTCTGAGCAAGCTCACTGTTCGGAACCCATAGGAAACACAGTAGAGTAGAAGACTGCTCTTTTCTCAAAAGCAGAGTGTGTTTCTTGTAAGGCAGGCTAGCGTTTGTTTCCCAGTCCTAAATGGAGTTGAATCACATCCAGTTATTGGTCCTACGAGCAAGAGTTGTTTTCTGGTAATAAAGTCACTATTGAGCTCCCATTGCCATACACAGTGCAAATAGCCCTCGCATCTGTTCCCAGCAAATACAGTGTATTGGACTGAAGCGTAGCTACTGTTCTTGTCAGTTTCCTAAGCAGAGAAGCAGAGTTGAACTAGATATGGCCTCTGTGTGTAGGAAGCACAGTTCTTTTGTTCTGAGCAAGCTCACTGTTCGGACCCCATAGGAAACACAGTAGAGTAGAAGACTGCTCTTTTCTCAAAAGCAGAGTGTGTTTCTTGTAAGGCAAGCTAGTGTTTGTTTCCCAGTCAGAAATGGAGTTGAATCCCATGCAGTTTCTGGTCCTAGGAGCAAGAGGTGTTCTCTGGTAAGGAAAGTCACTATTGGCTCCCATTTCCATACACAGTACAAATAGCACTCGCGTCTGTTCCCAGCAAGTACAGTGTATTGGACTGAAGCGGAGCTACTGTTCTTGTCAATTTCCTAAGCAGAGATGAACTAGATATGGCCCGTGTGTGTAGGAAGCACAGTTCTTTTGTTCTGAGGAAGCTCACTGTTCAGAAACCCCTAGGAAACACAGTAGAGTAGAAGAGTGCTCTTTTCTCAAAAGTAGAGTGTGTTTTTTGTAAGGCGAGCTAGCGTTTGTTTCCCAGTCCTAAGTGGATTTGAATCACATGCAGTTTTTTGTCCTATGAGCAAGAGGTGTTTTCTGGTAAGCAAAGTCACTATTGCGCTCCCATTTACATACACAGTGCAAATGGCACTCGCGTCTGTTCCCAGCAAGTACAATGTATTGGACTGAAGCGTAGCTACTGTTCTTGTCAGTTTCCTAAGCAGAGTTGAACTAGATATGGCCCCTGTGTGTAGGAAGCACAGTTCTTTTGTTCTGAGCAAACTCACTATTTGAACCACATAGGAAACACAGTAGAGTAGAAGAGTGCTCTTTTCTAAAAAGCAGAGTGTGTTTCTTGTAAGGCGAGCTAGCGTTTGTTTCCCAGTCCTAAATGGAGTTGAATCACATGCAGTTTCTGGACCTATGAGCATGAATTGTTTTCTGGTAAGAAGAGTCACTATTGCGCTCCCATTGTCATACACAGGGCATTTAGCACTGGCGTCTGTTCCCAGCATGTACAGTGTATTGGATTGAAGAGGATCTACTGTTCTTGTCAGTTTCCTAAGTAGAATTGAACTAGATATGGCCGTGTGCGTGGGAAGCACAGTTCTTTTGTTCTGAGCAAGCTCACTGTTCTGGCCCTATAAGAAACAAAGTAGAGTAGAAGAGTGATGGTTTCGAAAAAGCAGAGTGTCTTTCTTGTAAGAAGAGCTAGCGTTTGTTTCCCAGTCCTAAATGGAGTTGAATCACAAGCAGTTTCTGGTCCTACGAGCAAGAGATGTTTTCTGGTAAGGAAAGTCACTATTGCGATCCCATTACCATACACAGTGTAAATATTCTCGCGTCTGCTCCCAGCAAGTGCAGTGTATTGGACTGAAGAAGAGCTACTGTTCTTGTCAGTTTCCTAAGCAGAGTTGAACTAGATATGGCCCATGTGTGTAGGAAACACAGTTCTTTTGTTCTGAGCAAGCTCACTGTACGGAACCCATAAGAAACACAGTAGAGTAGAAGACTGTTCTTTTCTCAAGAGCAGAGTGTCTTTCTTGTAAGGCGAGCTAGCATTTGTTTCCCAATCCTAAATGGAGATGAATCACATGCAGTTTCTTGTCCTACGAGCAAGAGTTGTTTTCTGGTAAGAAGAGTCACTATTGCGCTAACATAGTCATACACAGGGCAAATAGCACTGACATATGTTCCCAGCATGTACAGTGTATTGGACTGAAGAGGATCTACTGTTCTTGTCAGTTTCCTAAGCAGAATTGAACTAGATATGGCCGTATTTGTAGGAAGCACAGTTCTTTTGTTCTGAGCAAACTCACTGTTCTGGCCATATAGGAAACACAGTAGAGTAGAAGAGTGCTCTTTTCTCAAAAGGAGAGTGTTTTTCTTGTAAGGTGAGCTAGCATTTTTTTCCCAATCCTAAATGGAGTTGAATCACATGCAGTTTTTGGTCCTACGAGCAAGAGTTGTTTTCTGGTAAGGAAAGTCACTATTGCACTCCCATTGCCATACACAGTGCAAATAGCACTCGTGTCTGTTCCCAGCAAGTACAGTGTATTGGACTGAAGCGGAGCTACTGTTCTTGTCAGTTTCCTAAGCAGAGTTGAACTATATATGGCCCCTGTGTGTACGAAGCACAGTTCTTTTGTTCTGAGAATGCTCACTGTTCTGGCCCTATAGGAAACACAGTAGAGTAGAAGAGTGCTCTTTTCTCAAAAGCAGAGTGTGTTTCTTGTAAGGCGAGCTAGCGATTGTTTCCCAATCCTAAATGGAGATGAATCACATGCAGTTTCTGGTCCTACGAGCAAGAGTTGTTTTCTGGTAAGAAGAGTCACTATTGCGCTCCCATTGTGATACTAGGGCAAATAGCACTGGCGTATGTTCCCAGCATGTACAGTGTATTGGACTGAAGAGGAGCTACTGTTCATGTCAGTTTCCTAAGCAGAGTTGAACTAGATATGGCCCGTGTGTGTAGGAAGCACAGTTCTTTTGTTCTGAGAATGCTCACTGTTCGGGCACCATAGGAAACACAGTGGAGTAGAAGAGTGCTCTTTTCACAAAAGCAGAGTGTGTTTCTTGTAAGGCGAGCTAGTGTTTGTTTCCCAGTCCTAAATGGAGTTGAAGCACATGCAGTTTTTGTTCCTACCAGCAAGAGTTCTTTTCTGGTAAGAAGAGTCACTATTGTGCTCCCATTGTCATACACAAGGCAAATAGCACTGGCGTCTAATTCCAGCAAGGACAGTGTATTGGACTGAAGAGGATCTACCATTCTTGTTAGTTTCCTAAGCAGAGTTGAATTAGATATGGCCCCTGTGTGTAGGAAGCACAGTTCTTTTGTTCTGAGCAAGCTCACTGTTCGGACCCCATAGGAAACACAGTAGTGTAGAAGAGGGCTCTTTTCTCAAAAGCAGAGTGTGTTTCTTGTAAGGCAAGCTAGCATTTGTTTCCCTGTCCTAAATGGAGTTGAATCACATCCTGTTTTTGGTCTTACCAGCAAGAGTTGTTTTCTGGTAAGGAAAGTCACTATTGCACTCCCATTTCCAGACACAGTGCAAATAGCACTCACGTCTGTTCCAAGCAAGTACAGCGTATTGGACTGAAGAGGAGCTCCTGTTCTTGTCAGTTTCCTAAGTAGAGTTGAACTAGATATGGCCCGTGTGTGTAGGAAGCACAGTTCTTTTGTTCGGAGCAAGCTCACTGTTCGGATCCCATTGGATACACAGTAGAGTAGAAGAGTGCTCTTTTCTCAAAAGCAGAGTGTGTTTCTTGTAAGGCGAACTAGCGTTTGTTTCCCAGTCCTAAATCGAGTTGAATCACATGCACTTTCTTGTCCTATGAGCAAGAGTTGTTTTCTGGTAAGAAGAGTCACTATTGCGCTCCCATTGTCATACACAGGGCAAATAGCACTTGCGTCTGTTCCCAGCATGTACAGTGTATTGGACTGAAGAGGAGCTACTGTTCTTGTCAGTTTCCTAAGCAGAGTTGAACTACATATGGTCCGTGTGTGTAGGAAGCACAGATCTTTTGTTCTGAGCAAGCTCACTGTTCTACCACATAGGAAACACAGTAGAGTAGAAGAGTGCTCTTTTCTCAAAAGCAGAGTGTCTTTCTTGTAAGGCGAGCTAGCATTTGTTTCCCAGTCCTAAATGGAGCTGAATCACATGCAGTTTCTGGTCCTATGAGCAAGAGTTGTTTTCTGGTAAGGAAAGTCACTATTGTGCTCCCATTTCCATACACAGTGCAAATAGCACTCGCGACTGTTCCCAGCAATTACAGTGTATTGGACTGAAGCGGAGCTACTGTTCTTGTCAGTTTCCTAAGCAGAGTTGAACTAGATATGGCCCCTGTGTGTAGGAAGCACAGTTCTTTTGTTCTGAGCAAGCTCACTATTTGGACCCCATAGGAAACACAGTAGAGTAGAAGACTGCTCTTTTCTCAAAAGCAGAGTGTGTTTCTTGTAAGGCGAGCTAGCGTTTGTTTCCCAGTCCTAAATGGAGTTGAATCACATGCAATTTTTGGTCCTACGAGCAAGAGTTATTTTCTGGTAATAAAGTCACTGTTGCGCTCCAATTGCCATACACAGTGTAAATAGCACTCGCATCTGTTCCCAGCAAGTACAGTGTATTGGACTGAAGTGGAGCTACTCTTCTTGTCAGTTTCCTAAGCAGAGTTGAACTAATTATGGCCCCTGTGTGTAGGAAGCAAAGTTCTTTTGTTCTGAGCAAGCTCACTGTTTGGACCCCATAGGATACACAGTCGAGTAGAAGAGTGCTCTTTTCTCAAAAGCAGAGTGTGTTTCTTGTTAGGCGAGCTAGCGTTTGTTTCCCAGTCCTAAATGGAGTTGAATCTCATGCAGTTTCTTGTCCTACGAGCAAGAATTGTTTTCTGGTAATATGAGTCACTATTGCGCATCCATTTTCATACACAGGGCAAATAGCACTGGCGTCTGTTCCCAGCATGTACAGTGTATTGGACTGAACAGGAGCTACTGTTCTTTTCAGTTTCCTAAGCAGAATTGAACTATATATGGCAGTATTTGTATGAAGCACAGTTCTTTTGTTCTGAGCAAGCTCACTGTTCTGTCCCTATAGGAAACACAGTAGAGTAGAAGAGTGCTCTTTTCTCAAAAGCAGAGTGTGTTTCTTGTAAGTCGAGCTAACATTTTTTCCCAGTCCTAAACGGAGTTGAATCACATGCTGTTTTTGGTCCTATGAGCAAGAGTTGTTTTCTGGTAAGGAAAGTCACTATTGCGCTCCCATTTCCATACTCAGTGCAAATAGCACTCGAGTCTGTTCCCCGCAAGTACAGTGTATTGGACTGAAGCGGAGCTACTGTTCTTGTCAGTTTCCTAAACAGAGTTGAACTAGATATGGTCCATGTGTGTAGGAAGCACAGTTCTTTTGTTCTGAGCAAATTCACTGTTCTGGCCCAATAGGAAACACACTAGAGTAGATGAGTGCTCTTTTCTCAAAAGCAGAGTGTGTGTCTTGTAATGCGAGCTGGCATTTGTTTCCCAGTCCTAAATGGAGTTGAATCACATGCAGTTTTTGGTCCTACGACCAAGAGTTTTTTTCTGTTAAGGAAAGTCATTGTTGTGCTCCCATTTCCATACACAGTGCAAATAGCACTCGCATCTGTTCCCAGCAATTACAGTGTATTGGACTGAAGCGGAGCTACTGTTCTTGTCAGTTTGCTAAGCAGAGTTGAACTAGATATGGCCCCTGTGTGTAGGAAGCACAGTTCTTTTGTTCTGAGCAAGCTCACTCTTCTGGCCCTATAAGAAACACAGTACAGTATAAGAGTGCTCTTTTCTCAAAAGCAGAGTGTGTTTCTTGTAAGGCCAGCTAGCGTTTGTTTCCCAGTCCTAAATGGAGTTGAATCACATCCAGTTTTTCGTCCTACGTGCAAGTGTTGTTTTCTGGTAATAAAGTCACTATTGCGCTCCCATTGCAATACACAGTACAAATAGCACTCGCATCTGTTCCCAGAAAGTACAGTGTATTGGACTGAAGCGGAGCTACTGTTCTTGTCAGTTTCCTAAGCAGATTTGAACTAGATATGGCCCGTGTGTGTAGGAAGCCCAGTTCTTTTGTTCTGAGCAAGCTCACTGTTCGGACCCCATAGGAAACACAGTAGAGTAGAAGACTGCTCTTTTCTCAAAAGCAGAGTGTATTTCTTGTAAGGCGAGCTAGCGTTTGTTTCCCAGTCCTAAATGGAGTTGAATCACATGCAGTTTTTGTTCCTATGAGCAAGAGTTGTTTTCTGGTAATAAAGTCACTGTTGCGCTCCCATTGCCATACACAGTGTAAATAGCACTCGCATCTGTTCCCAGCAAGTACAGTGTATTGGACTGAAGCGTAGCTACTGTTCTTGTCAGTTTCCTAAGCAGAGTTGAACTAGATATGACCCCTGTGTGTAGGAAGCACAGTTCTTTTGTTCTGAGCAAGCTCACTATTCGGACCCCATAGGAAACACAGTAAAGTAGAAGAGTGCTCTTTTCTCAAAATCAGAGTGTCTTTCTTGTAAGGCGAGCTAGTGTTTGTTTCCCAGTCAGAAATGGAGTTGAATGCCATGCATTTTCTGGTCCTATGAGCAAGAGTTGTTTTCTGATAAGAAGGGTCACTATTGTGCTCCTATTGCCCTACACAGTGCAAATAGCACTCGCCTCTGTTCCCAGCAAGTACAGTGTATTGGACTGAATAGGAGCTACTGTTCTTGTCAGTTTCCTAAGCAGAGTTGAACTACATTTCGTCCGTGTGTGTGGGAAGCACAGTTCTTTTGTTCGGAGCAAGCTCACTGTTCGGACCCCATAGGAAACACAGTAGTGTAGACGAGTGCTCTTTTCTCAAAAGCAGAGTGTGTTTCTTGTAAGGCGAGCTATCATTTGTTTCCCATCCTAAATGGAGCTGAATCACATGCACTTTCTTGTCCTATGAGCAAGAGTTGTTTTCTGGTAAGAAGAGTCACTATTGCGCTCCCATTGTCATACACAGGGCAAATAGCACTTGCGTCTGTTCCCAGCATGTACAGTGTATTGGACTGAAGAGGAGCTACTGTTCTTGTCAGTTTCCTAAGCAGAGTTGAACTACATATGGTCCGTGTGTGTAGGAAGCACAGATCTTTTGTTCTGAGCAAGCTCACTGTTCTACCACATAGGAAACACAGTAGAGTAGAAGAGTGCTCTTTTCTCAAAAGCAGAGTGTGTTTCTTGTAAGGCGAGGTAGCATTTGTTTCCCAGTCCTAAATGGAGCTGAATCACATGCAGTTTCTGGTCCTATGAGCAAGAGTTGTTTTCTGGTAAGGAAAGTCACTATTGTGCTCCCATTTCCATACACAGTGCAAATAGCACTCGCGACTGTTCCCAGCAATTACAGTGTATTGGACTGAAGCGGAGCTACTGTTCTTGTCAGTTTCCTAAGCAGAGTTGAACTAGATATGGCCCCTGTGTGTAGGAAGCACAGTTCTTTTGTTCTGAGCAAGCTCACTATTTGGACCCCATAGGAAACACAGTAGAGTAGAAGACTGCTCTTTTCTCAAAAGCAGAGTGTGTTTCTTGTAAGGCGAGCTAGCGTTTGTTTCCCAGTCCTAAATGGAGTTGAATCACATGCAATTTTTGGTCCTACGAGCAAGAGTTATTTTCTGGTAATAAAGTCACTGTTGCGCTCCAATTGCCATACACAGTGTAAATAGCACTCGCATCTGTTCCCAGCAAGTACAGTGTATTGGACTGAAGTGGAGCTACTGTTCTTGTCAGTTTCCTAAGCAGAGTTGAACTAATTATGGCCCCTGTGTGTAGGAAGCAAAGTTCTTTTGTTCTGAGCAAGCTCACTGTTTGGACCCCATAGGATACACAGTCGAGTAGAAGAGTGCTCTTTTCTCAAAAGCAGAGTGTGTTTCTTGTTAGGCGAGCTAGCGTTTGTTTCCCAGTCCTAAATGGAGTTGAATCTTATGCAGTTTCTTGTCCTACGAGCAAGAATTGTTTTCTGGTAATATGAGTCACTATTGCGCATCCATTTTCATACACAGGGCAAATAGCACTGGCGTCTGTTCCCAGCATGTACAGTGTATTGGACTGAACAGGAGCTACTGTTCTTTTCAGTTTCCTAAGCAGAATTGAACTATATATGGCAGTATTTGTATGAAGCACAGTTCTTTTGTTCTGAGCAAGCTCACTGTTCTGTCCCTATAGGAAACACAGTAGAGTAGAAGAGTGCTCTTTTCTCAAAAGCAGAGTGTGTTTCTTGTAAGTCGAGCTAGCATTTGTTTCCCAGTCCTAAACGGAGTTGAATCACATGCTGTTTTTGGTCCTATGAGCAAGAGTTGTTTTCTGGTAAGGAAAGTCACTATTGCGCTCCCATTTCCATACTCAGTGCAAATAGCACTCGAGTCTGTTCCCCGCAAGTACAGTGTATTGGACTGAAGCGGAGCTACTGTTCTTGTCAGTTTCCTAAACAGAGTTGAACTAGATATGGTCCATGTGTGTAGGAAGCACAGTTCTTTTGTTCTGAGCAAATTCACTGTTCTGGCCCAATAGGAAACACACTAGAGTAGATGAGTGCTCTTTTCTCAAAAGCAGAGTGTGTGTCTTGTAATGCGAGCTGGCATTTGTTTCCCAGTCCTAAATGGAGTTGAATCACATGCAGTTTTTGGTCCTACGACCAAGAGTTTTTTTCTGTTAAGGAAAGTCATTGTTGTGCTCCCATTTCCATACACAGTGCAAATAGCACTCGCATCTGTTCCCAGCAATTACAGTGTATTGGACTGAAGCGGAGCTACTGTTCTTGTCAGTTTGCTAAGCAGAGTTGAACTAGATATGGCCCCTGTGTGTAGGAAGCACAGTTCTTTTGTTCTGAGCAAGCTCACTCTTCTGGCCCTATAAGAAACACAGTACAGTATAAGAGTGCTCTTTTCTCAAAAGCAGAGTGTGTTTCTTGTAAGGCCAGCTAGCGTTTGTTTCCCAGTCCTAAATGGAGTTGAATCACATCCAGTTTTTCGTCCTACGTGCAAGTGTTGTTTTCTGGTAATAAAGTCACTATTGCGCTCCCATTGCAATACACAGTGCAAATAGCACTCGCATCTGTTCCCAGAAAGTACAGTGTATTGGACTGAAGCGGAGCTACTGTTCTTGTCAGTTTCCTAAGCAGATTTGAACTAGATATGGCCCGTGTGTGTAGGAAGCCCAGTTCTTTTGTTCTGAGCAAGCTCACTGTTCGGACCCCATAGGAAACACAGTAGAGTAGAAGACTGCTCTTTTCTCAAAAGCAGAGTGTATTTCTTGTAAGGCGAGCTAGCGTTTGTTTCCCAGTCCTAAATGGAGTTGAATCACATGCAGTTTTTGTTCCTATGAGCAAGAGTTGTTTTCTGGTAATAAAGTCACTGTTGCGCTCCCATTGCCATACACAGTGTAAATAGCACTCGCATCTGTTCCCAGCAAGTACAGTGTATTGGACTGAAGCGTAGCTACTGTTCTTGTCAGTTTCCTAAGCAGAGTTGAACTAGATATGACCCCTGTGTGTAGGAAGCACAGTTCTTTTGTTCTGATCAAGCTCACTATTCGGACCCCATAGGAAACACAGTAAAGTAGAAGAGTGCTCTTTTCTCAAAATCAGAGTGTCTTTCTTGTAAGGCGAGCTAGTGTTTGTTTCCCAGTCAGAAATGGAGTTGAATCCCATGCATTTTCTGGTCCTATGAGCAAGAGTTGTTTTCTGATAAGAAGGGTCACTATTGTGCTCCTATTGCCCTACACAGTGCAAATAGCACTCGCCTCTGTTCCCAGCAAGTACAGTGTATTGGACTGAATAGGAGCTACTGTTCTTGTCAGTTTCCTAAGCAGAGTTGAACTACATTTCGTCCGTGTGTGTGGGAAGCACAGTTCTTTTGTTCGGAGCAAGCTCACTGTTCGGACCCCATAGGAAACACAGTAGTGTAGACGAGTGCTCTTTTCTCAAAAGCAGAGTGTGTTTCTTGTAAGGCGAGCTATCATTTGTTTCCCATCCTAAATGGAGCTGAATCACATGCAGTTTCTGGTCCTATGATCAAGAGTTGTTTTCTGGTAAGGAAAGTCACTATTGCGCTCCCATTGCCATACACAGTGCAAATAGCACTCGCGTCTGTTCCCAGCAAGTACAGTGTATTGGACTGAAGAGGAGCTACTGTTCTTGTCAGTTTCCTAAGCAGAGTTGAACTAGATATGGCCCGTGTGTGTAGGAAGCACAGTTCTTTTGTTCTGAGCAAGCTCAATGTCCGGACCCCATAGGAAACACAGTAGAGTAGAAGACTGCTCTTTTCTCAAAAGCAGAGTGTGTTTCTTGTAAGGCGAGCTAGCGTTTGTTTCCCAGTCCTAAATGGAGTTGAATCACATGCAGTTTTTGTTCATACGAGCAAGAGTTGTTTTCTGGTAATAAAGTCACTGTTGCGCTCCCATTGCCATACACAGTATAAATAGCACTCGCATCTGTTCCCAGGAGTACAGTGTATTGGACTGAAGTGGAGCTACTGTTCTTGTCAGTTTCCTAAGCAGAGTTGAACTAATTATGGCCCCTGTGTGTAGGAAGCAAAGTTCTTTTGTTCTGAGCAAGCTCACTGTTCGGACCCCATAGGATACACATTCGAGTAGAAGAGTGCTCTTTTCTCAAAAGCAGAGTGTGTTTCTTGTAAGGCGAGCTAGCGTTTGTTTCCCAGTCCTAAATGGAGTTGAATCACATGCAGTTTCTTGTCCTACGAGCAAGAATTGTTTTCTGGTAAGAAGAGTCACTATTGCGCTCCCATTGTCATACACAGGGCAAATAGCACTGGCGTCTGTTCCCAGCATGTACAGTGTATTGGACTGAAGAGGAGCTACTCTTCTTTTCAGTTTCCTAAGCAGAATTGAACTATATATGGCAGTATTTGTATGAAGCACAGTTCTTTTGGTCTGAGCAAGCTCACTGTTCTGTCCCTATAGGAAACACAGTAGAGTAGAAGAGTGCTCTTTTTTAAAAGCAGAGTGTGTTTCTTGTAAGGCGAGCTAGCATTTGTTTCCCAGTCCTAAACGGAGTTGAATCACATGCTGTTTTTGGTCCTATGAGCAAGAGTTGTTTTCTGGTAAGGAAAGTCACTATTGCGCTCCCATTTCCATACTCAGTGCAAATAGCACTCGAGTCTGTTCCCCGCAAGTACAGTGTATTGGACTGAAGCGGAGCTACTGTTCTTGTCAGTTTCCTAAGCAGAGTTGAACTAGATATGGTCCATGTGTGTAGGAAGCACAGTTCTTTTGTTCTGAGCAAATTCACAGTTCTGGCCCAATAGGAAACACACTAGAGTAGAAGAGTGCTCTTTTCTCAAAAGCAGAGCGTGTTTCTTGTAATGCGAGCTGGCATTTGTTTCCCAGTCCTAAGTGGAGTTGAATCACATCCAGTTTTTGGTCCTACGACCAAGAGTTTTTTTCTGTTAAGGAAAGTCATTATTGTGCTCCCATTTCCATACACAGTGCAAATAGCACTCGCTACTGTTCCCAGCAATTACAGTGTATTGGACTGAAGCGGAGCTACTGTTCTTGTCAGTTTCCTAAGCAGAGTTGAACTAGATATGGCCCCTGTGTGTAGGAAGCACAGTTCTTTTGTTCTGAGCAAGCTCACTATTTGGACCCCATAGGAAACACAGTACAGTAGAAGAGTGCTCTTTTCTCAAAATCAGAGAGTCTTTCTTATAAGGCGAGCTAGTGTTTGTTTCCCAGTCAGAAATGGAGTTGAATCCCATGCAGTTTCTTGTCCTATGAGTAAGAGTTGTTTTCTGATAAGAAGAGTCACTATTGTGCTCCTATTGCCATACACAGTGCAAATAGCACTCGCGTCTGTTCCCAGCTAGTACAGTGTATTGGACTGAAGAGGAGCTACCGTTCTTGTCAGTTTCCTAAGCAGAATTGAACTAGATATGGCCCATGTGTGTAGGAAGCACAGTTCTTTTGTTCTGAGCAAGCTCACTGTTCTGTCCCTATAGGAAACACAGTAGAGTAGAAGAATGCTCTTTTCTCAAAAGCAGAGTGTGTTTCTTGTTAGGCGAGCTAGCGTTTGTTTCCCAGTCCTAAATGGAGTTGAATCACATGCAGATTCTTGTCCGACGAGCAAGAGTTGTTTTCTGGTAATAAGAGTCACTATTGCGCTCCCATTGTCATACACAGGGCAAATAGCACTGGCGTCTGTTCCCAGCATGTACATTGTATTGGACTGAACAGGAGCTACTATTCTTTTCAGTTTCCTAAGCGGAATTGAACTAGATATGGCAGTATTTGTAGGAAGCACAGTTCTTTTGTTCTGAGCAAGCTCACTCTTCTGGCCCTATAAGAAACACAGTACAGTAGAAGAGTGCTCTTTTCTCAAAAGCAGAGTGTGTTTCTTGTAAGGCGAGCTAGCGTTTGTTTCCCAGTCCTAAATGGAGTTGAATCACATGCAGATTCTTGTCCGACGAGCAAGAGTTGTTTTCTGGTAATAAAGTCACTATTGCGCTCCCATTGCAATACACAGTGCAAATAGCACTCGCATCTGTTCCCAGAAAGTACAGTGTTTTTGACTGAAGCGGAGCTACTGTTCTTGTCAGTTTCCTAAGCTCTGGAGGCATCACGATCCCTGACTTCAAGCTGTACTATAGAGCTACAGTAATAAAAACAGCTTGGTACTGGCATAAAAACCGACATGTGGACCAATGGAATCGAATTGAAGACCCTGATATGAATCCGCACGCCTATGAACAAATAATTTTTGACAAAGAAGCCAAAAGTGCACAATGGAAAAAAGAAAGCATCTTCAACAAATGGTGCTGGCAAAACTGGATATCAACATGTAGAAGGCTGCAAGTAGATCCATATCTATCACCGTGCACAAAACTTAAGTCCAAGTGGATCAAGGACCTCAACATAAATCCAGCTACTCTGAACCTGCTAGAAGAGAAAGTAGGAAGTAGTCTTGAACACATTGGCATAGGAGACCACTTTCTAAATAGAACACCAGTAGCACAGACACTGAGAGAAACAATCAATCATTGGGACCTCTTGAAACTGAGAAGCTTTTGTAGGGCAAAGGAAACGGTCAACAAAACAAAGCGACAGCCTACAGAATGGGAAAAGATCTTCACCAATCCCACATCTGACAGAGGACTGATATCCAGAATATATAAGGAACTCAAGAAATTAGACATCAAAATGCCCAACAGTCCAATTAAGAAATGGGCTATAGAACTAAACAGAGAATTCTCAACAGAGGAAACTCAAATGGCTGAAAGACATTTAAGGAATTGCTCAACATCCCTAATCATCAGGGAAATGCAAATCAAAACAACTCTGAGATACCACCTTACGCCTGTCAGAATGGCTAAGATCCTAAGCAGATTTGAACTAGATATGGCCCGTGTGTGTAGGAAGCCCAGTTCTTTTGTTCTGAGCAAGCTCACTGTTCGAACTCCATAGGAAACACAGTAGAGTAGAAGAGTGCTCTTTTCTCAAAAGCAGAGTGTGTTTCTTGTAAGGCGAGCTAGTGTTTGTTTCCCAGTCAGAAATGGAGTTGAATCCCATGCAGTTTCTGGTCCTACGAGCAAGAGGTGTTCTCTGGTAAGGAAAGTGACTATTGCGCTCCCATTTCCATACACAGTGCAAATAGCACTCGCGTCTGTTCCCAGCAAGTACAGTGTATTGGACTGAAGCAGAGCTACTGTTCTTGTCAGTTTCCTAAGCAGAGATGAACTAGATATGGCCCGCGTGTGTAAGAAGCACAGTTCTTTTGTTCTGAGCAAGCTCACTGTTCAGACGCCCTAGGAAATACAGTAGAGTAGAAGAATGCTCTTTTCTCAAAAGCAGAGGGTGTTTCTTGTAAGGCAAGCTAGCATTTGTTTCCCAGTCCTAAATGGAGTTGAATCACATGCAGTTTTTGGTCCTCCGACCAAGAGTTGTTTTCTGGAAAGGAAAGTCACTATTGCGTTCCCATTTAAATACACAGTACAAATAGCACTCGCGTCTGTTCCCAGCAATTACAGTGTATTGGACTGAAGCGGAGCTACTGTTCTTGTCAGTTTCCTAAGCAGAGTTGAACTAGATATGGCCCCTGTGTGTAGGAAGCACAGTTCTTTTGTTCTGAGCAAGCTCACTATTTGGACCCCATAGGAAACACAGTAGAGTAGAAGAGTGCTCTTTTCTCAAAATCAGAGAGTCTTTCTTGTAAGGCGAGCTAGTGTTTGTTTCCCAGTCAGAAATGGAGTTGAATCCCATGCAGTTTCTTGTCCTATGAGTAAGAGTTGTTTTATGATAAGAAGAGTCACTATTGTGCTCTTATTGCCATACACAGGGCAAATAGCACTCGCGTCTGTTCCCAGCTAGTACAGTGTATTGGACTGAAGAGGAGCTACTGTTCTTGTCAGTTTCCTAAGCAGAGTTGAACTAGATATGGCCGGTGTGTGTAGGAAGCACAGTTCTTTTGTTCTGAGAATGCTCACTGTTCTGGCCCTATAGGAAACACAGTAGAGTAGATGAGTGCTCTTTTCTCAAAAGCAGAGTGTGTTTCTTGTAAGGTGAGCTAGCGTTTTTTTCCCAATCCTAAATGGAGTTGAATCACATGCAGTTTTTGGTCCTACGAGCAAGAGTTGTTTTCTGGTAAGGAAAGTCACTATTGTACTCCCATTGCCATACACAGTGCAAATAGCACTCGTGTCTGTTCCCAGCAAGTACAGTGTATTGGACTGAAGCGGAGCTACTGTTCTTGTCAGTTTCCTAAGCAGAGTTGAACTAGATATGGCCGGTGTGTGTAGGAAGCACAGTTCTTTTGTTCTGAGAATGCTCACTGTTCTGGCCCTATAGGAAACACAGTAGAGTAGATGAGTGCTCTTTTCTCAAAAGCAGAGTGTGTTTCTTGTAAGGCGAGCTAGCGATTGTTTCCCAATCCTAAATGGAGGTGAATCACAAGCAGTTTCTGGTCCTACGAGCAAGAGTTGTTTTCTGGTAAGAAGAGTCACTATTGTGCTCCCATTGTGATACTAGGGCAAATAGCACTGGCGTCTGTTCCCGGCATGTACAGTGTATTGGACTGAAGAGGAGCTACTGTTCATGTCAGTTTCCTAAGCAGAGTTGAACTAGATATGGCCCGTGTGTGTAGGAAGCACAGTTCTTTTGTTCTGAGAATGCTCACTGTTCGGGCACCATAGGAAACACAGTGGAGTAGAAGAGTGCTCTTTTCTCAAAAGCAGAGTGTGTTTCTTGTAAGGCGAGCTAGCATTTGTTTCCCAGTCCTAAATGGAGTTGAATCACATGCAGTTTTTGGTCCTACGACCAAGAGATGTGTTCTGGTAAGGAAAGTCACTATTGCGCTCCCATTGCCATACACAGTGCAAATAGCACTCACGTCTGTTCCCAGCAAGAACAGTGTATTGTACTGAAGAGGAGCTACTGTTCTTGTCAGTTTCCTAAGCAGAGTTGAACTACATATGTCCCCTGTGTGTAGGAAGCACAGTTCTTTTGTTCTGAGCAAGCTCACTGTTCGGACCACATAGGAAACACAGAAGAGTACAAGAGTGCTCCTTTCTCAAAAGCAGAGTGTGTTTCTTGTAAGGCGAGCTAGCGTTTGTTTCCCAGTCCTAAATGGAGTTGAATCACATGCAGTTTTTTGTCCTACGAGCAAGAGTTGTTTTCTGGTAAGAAGAGTCACTATTGCGCTCCCCTTGTCATACACAGGGCAAATAGCACTGGCGTCTGTTCCCAGCATGTACAGTGTATTGGACTGAAGAGGAGCTACTGTTCATGTCAGTTTCCTAAGCAGAGTTGAACTAGATATGGCCCGTGTGTGTAGGAAGCACAGTTCTTTTGTTCTGAGCAAGCTCACTGTTCGGACCCCATAGGAAACACAGTAGAGTAGAAGACTGCTCTTTTCTCAAAAGCAGAGTGTGTTTCTTGTAAGGCAAGCTAGCGTTTGTTTCCCAGTCCTAAATGGAGTTGAATCACATCCAGTTATTGGTCGTACGAGCAAGAGTTGTTTTCTGGTAATAAAGTCACTATTGAGCTCCCATTGCCATACACAGTGCAAATAGCACTCGCATCTGTTCCCAGCAAATACAGTGTATTGGACTGAAGCGTAGCTACTGTTCTTGTCAGTTTCCTAAGCAGAGAAGCAGAGTTGAACTAGATATGGCCCCTGTGTGTAGGAAGCACAGTTCTTTTGTTCTGAGCAAGCTCACTGTTCGGACCCCATAGGAAACACAGTAGAGTAGAAGACTGCTCTTTTCTCAAAAGCAGAGTGTGTTTCTTGTAAGGCGAGCTAGCGTTTGTTTCCAGTCCTAAATGGAGTTGAATCACATCCAGTTTCTGGTCCTACGAGCAAGAGTTTTTTTCTGGTAATAAAGTCACTATTGCGCTCCCATTTTCATACACAGTGCAAATAGCACTCACGTCTGTTCCCAGCAAGTACAGTGTATTGGACTGAAGCGTAGCTACTGTTCTTGTCAGTTTCCTAAGCAGAGTTGAACTAGATATGGCCCCTGTGTGTAGGAAGCACAGTTCTTTTCTTCTGAGCAAGCTCAATGTTCGGACCCCATAGGAAACACAGTAGAGTAGAAGAGTGCTCTTTTCTCAAAATCAGAGTGTCTTTCTTGTAAGGCGAGCTAGTGTTTGTTTCCCAGTCAGAAATGGAGTTGAATGCCATGCAGTTTCTGGTCCTATGAGCAAGAGTTGTTTTCTCATAAGAAGAGACACTATTGTGCTCCTATTGCCATACACAGTGCAAATAGCACTGGCGTCTGTTCCCAGCAAGTACAGTGTATTGGACTGAAGAGGAGCTACTGTTCTTGTCAGTTTCCTAAGCAGAGTTGAACTACATATGGTCCGTGTGTGTAGGAAGCACAGTTCTTTTGTTCTGAGCAAGCTCACTGTTCGGACCCCATAGGAAACACAGTAGAGTAGAAGAGTGCTCTTTTCTCAAAAGCAGAGTGTGTTTCTTGTAAGGCGAGGTAGCATTTGTTTCCCAGCCCTAAATGGAGCTGAATCACATGCAGTTTCTGGTCCTATGAGCAAGAGTTGTTTTCTGGTAAGGAAAGTCACAATTGTGCTCCCATTTCCATACACAGTGCAAATAGCACTCGCGACTGTTCCCAGCAATTACAGTGTATTGGACTGAAGCGGAGCTACTGTTCTTGTCAGTTTCCTAAGCAGAGTTGAACTAGATATGGCCCCTGTGTGTAGGAAGCACAGTTCTTTGTTCTGAGCAAGCTCACTCTTCGGACCCCATAGGATACACAGTCGAGTAGAAGAGTGCTCTTTTCTCAAAAGCAGATGAGTGTTTCTTGTTAGGCGAGCTAGCGTTTGTTTCCCAGTACTAAATGGAGTTGAATCACATGCAGTTTTCTTGTCCTACAGCAAGAGTTGTTTTCTGGTAATAAGAGTCACTATTGCGCTCCCATTGTCATACAAAGGGCAAATAGCACTGGCGTCTGTTCCCAGCATGTACAGTGTATTGGACTGAACAGGAGCTACTGTTCTTTTCAGTTTCCTAAGCAGAATTGAACTAGATATGGCAGTATTTGTATGAAGCACAGTTCTTTTGTTCTGAGCAAGCTCACTGTTCTGGCCCTATAGGAAACACAGTAGAGTAGAAGAGTGCTCTTTTCTCAAAAGCAGAGTGTGTTTTTTGTAAGGCGAGCTAGCGTTTGTTTTCCAGTCCTAAATGGAGTGGAATCACATGCAGTTTTTGGTCCTACGACCAAGAGTTGTTTTCTGGTAAGGAAAGTCACTATTGCGCTCCCGTTGTCATACACAGGGCAAATAGCTCTGGCATCTGTTCACAGCATGTACAGTGTATTGGACTGAACAGGAGCTACTGTTCTTTTCAGTTTCCTAAGCAGAATTGAACTAGATATGGCAGTATTTGTAGGAAGCACAGTTCTTTTGTTCTGAGCAAGCTCACTCTTCTGGCCCTATAGTAAACACAGTAGAGTAGAAGAGTGCTCTTTTCTCAAAACCAGAGTGTGTTTCTTGTAAGGCGAGCTAGTGTTTGTTTCCCAGTCAGAAATGGAGTTGAATCCCATGCAGTTTCTGGTCCTAGGAGCAAGAGGTGTTCTCTGGTAAGGAAAGTCACTATTGCGCTCCCATTCCATACACAGTACAAATAGCACTCGCGTCTGTTCCCAGCAAGTACAGTGTATTGGACTGAAGCGGACCTACTGTTCTTGTCAGTTTCCTAAGCAGAGATGACCTAGATATGGCCCGTGTGTGTAGGAAGCACAGTTCTTTTGTTCTGAGCAAGCTCACTGTTCAGACCCCCTAGGAAACACAGTAAAGTAGAAGAGTGCTCTTTTCTCAAAAGCAGAGTGTGTTTTTTGTAAGGCGAGCTAGCGTTTGTTTCCCAGTCCTAAATGGATTTGAATCACATGCAGTTTTTTGTCCTACGAGCAAGAGGTGTTTTCTGGTAAGGAAAGTCACTATTGCACTCCCATTTACATACACAGTGAAAATGGCACTCGCGTCTGTTCCCAGCAAGTACAGTGTATTGGACTGAAGCGTAGCTACTGTTCTTGTCAGTTTCCTAAGCAGAGTTGAACTAGATATGGCCCCTGTGTGTAGGAAGCACAGTTCTTTTGTTCTGAGCAAACTCACTATTTGGACCCCATAGGAAACAAAGTAGAGTAGAAGAGTGATGGTTTCGAAAAAGCAGAGTGTCTTTCTTGTAAGAAGAGCTAGCGTTTGTTTCCCAGTCCTAAATGGAGTTGAATCACATGCAGTTTCTGGTCCTATGAGCAAGAGTTGTTTTCTGGTAATGAAAGTCACTATTGCGATCCCATTGCCATACACAGTGTAAATAGCACTCGCGTCTGCTCCCAGCAAGTGCAGTGTATTGGACTGAAGAAGAGCTACTGTTCTTGTCAGTTTCCTAAGCAGAGTTGAACTAGATATGGCCCATGTGTGTAGGAAACACAGTTCTTTTGTTCTGAGCAAGCTCACTGTACGGACCCCATAAGAAACACAGTAGAGTAGAAGACTGTTCTTTTCTCAAAAGCAGAGTGTCTTTCTTGTAAGGCGAGCTAGCATTTGTTTCCCAATCCTAAATGGAGTTGAATCACATGCAGTTTCTTGTCCTACGAGCAAGAGTTGTTTTCTGGTAAGAAGAGTCACTATTGCGCTCCCATAGTCATACACAGGGCAAATAGCACTGGCGTCTGTTCCCAGCATGTACAGTGTATTGGACTGAAGAGGATCTACTGTTCTTGTCAGTTTCCTAAGCAGAATTGAACTAGATATGGCCGTATTTGTAGGAAGCACAGTTCTTTTGTTCTGAGCAAGCTCACTGTTCTGGCCCTATAAGAAACACAGTAGAGTAGAAGACTGCTCTTTTCTCAAAAGCAGAGTGTGTTTCTTGTAAGGCGAGCTAGCGTTTGTTTCCCAATCCTAAATGGAGTTGAATCACATGCAATTTTTGGTCCTACGAGCAAGAGTTGTTTTCTGGTAATAAAGTCACTGTTGCGCTCCAATTGCCATACACAGTGTAAATAGCACTCGCATCTGTTCCCAGCAAGTACAGTGTATTGGACTGAAGCGGAGCTACTGTTCTTGTCAGTTTCCTAAGCAGAGTTGAACTAGATATGGCCCCTGTGTGTAGGAAGCACAGTTCTTTGTTCTGAGCAAGCTCACTCTTCGGACCCCATAGGATACACAGTCGAGTAGAAGAGTGCTCTTTTCTCAAAAGCAGAGAGTGTTTCTTGTTAGGCGAGCTAGCGTTTGTTTCCCAGTACTAAATGGAGTTGAATCACATGCAGTTTCTTGTCCTACAGCAAGAGTTGTTTTCTGGTAATAAGAGTCACTATTGCGCTCCCATTGTCATACAAAGGGCAAGTAGCACTGGCGTCTGTTCCCAGCATGTACAGTGTATTGGACTGAACAGGAGCTACTGTTCTTTTCAGTTTCCTAAGCAGAATTGAACTAGATATGGCAGTATTTGTAGGAAGCACAGTTCTTTTGTTCTGAGCAAGCTCACTCTTCTGGCCCTATAGTAAACACAGTAGAGTAGAAGAGTGCTCTTTTCTCAAAACCAGAGTGTGTTTCTTGTAAGGCGAGCTACCGTTTGTTTCCCAGTCCTAAATGGAGTTGAATCACATGCAGTTTTTGGTCCTACGACCAAGAGTTGTTTTCTGGTAATAAAGTCACTATTGTGCTCCCATTGCCATACACTGTGCAAATAGCACTCGCATCTGTTCCCAGCAAGTACAGTGTATTGGACTGAAGCAGAGCTACTGTTCTTGTCAGTTTCGTAAGCAGAGTTGAACTAGATATGGCCCGTGTGTGTAGGAAGCACAGTTCTTTTGTTCTGAGCAAGCTCACTGTTCGGACCCCTTGAAAACACAATAGAGTAGAAGAGTGCTCTTTTCTCAAAAGCAGAGTGTGTTTCTTTAAGGCGAGCTAGTGTTTGTTTCCCAGTCAGAAATGGAGTTGAATCCCATGCAGTTTCTGGTCCTAGGAGCAAGAGGTGTTCTCTGGTAAGGAAAGTCACTATTGCGCTCCCATTCCATACACAGTACAAATATCACTCGCGTCTGTTCCCAGCAAGTACAGTGTATTGGACTGAAGCAGAGCTACTGTTCTTGTCAGTTTCGTAAGCAGAGTTGAACTAGATATGGCCCGTGTGTGTAGGAAGCACAGTTCTTTTGTTCTGAGCAAGCTCACTGTTCAGACCCCCTAGGAAACACAGTAGAGTAGAAGAGTGCTCTTTTCTCAAAAGCAGAGTGTGTTTTTTGTAAGGCGAGCTAGTGTTTGTTTCCCAGTCAGAAATGGAGTTGAATCCCATGCAGTTTCTGGTCCTAGGAGCAAGAGGTGTTTTCTGGTAAGGAAAGTCACTATTGGCTCCCATTTCCATACACAGTACAAATAGCACTCGCGTCTGTTCCCAGCAAGTACAGTGTATTGGACTGAAGCGGACCTACTGTTCTTGTCAGTTTCCTAAGCAGAGATGACCTAGATATGGCCCGTGTGTGTAGGAAGCACAGTTCTTTTGTTCTGAGCAAGCTCACTGTTCAGACCCCCTTGGAAACACAGTAGAGTAGAAGAGTGCTCTTTTCTCAAAAGCAGAGTGTGTTTTTTGTAAGGCGAGCTAGCGTTTGTTTCCCAGTCCTAAATGGATTTGAATCACATGCAGTTTTTTGTCCTACGAGCAAGAGGTGTTTTCTGGTAAGGAAAGTCACTATTGCGCTCCCATTTACATACACAGTGAAAATGGCACTCGCGTCTGTTCCCAGCAAGTACAGTGTATTGGACTGAAGCGTAGCTACTGTTCTTGTCAGTTTCCTAAGCAGAGTTGAACTAGATATGGCCCCTGTGTGTAGGAAGCACAGTTCTTTTGTTCTGAGCAAACTCACTATTTGGACCCCATAGGAAACAAAGTAGAGTAGAAGAGTGATGGTTTCGAAAAAGCAGAGTGTCTTTCTTGTAAGAAGAGCTAGCGTTTGTTTCCCAGTCCTAAATGGAGTTGAATCACATGCAGTTTCTGGTCCTACGAGCAAGAGTTGTTTTCTGGTAAGGAAAGTCACTATTGCGATCCCATTGCCATACACAGTGTAAATAGCACTCGCGTCTGCTCCCAGCAAGTGCAGTGTATTGGACTGAAGAAGAGCTACTGTTCTTGTCAGTTTCCTAAGCAGAGTTGAATTAGATATGGCCCATGTGTGTAGGAAACACAGTTCTTTTGTTCTGAGCAAGCTCACTGTACGGACCCCATAAGAAACACAGTAGAGTAGAAGACTGTTCTTTTCTCAAAAGCAGAGTGTCTTTCTTGTAAGGCGAGCTAGCATTTGTTTCCCAATCCTAAATGGAGATGAATCACATGCAGTTTCTTGTCCTACGAGCAAGAGTTGTTTTCTGGTTAGAAGAGTCACTATTGCGCTCCCATAGTCATACACAGGGCAAATAGCACTGGCGTCTGTTCCCAGCATGTACAGTGTATTGGACTGAAGAGGATCTACTGTTCTTGTCAGTTTCCTAAGCAGAATTGAACTAGATATGGCCGTATTTGTAGGAAGCACAGTTCTTTTGTTCTGAGCAAACTCACTGTTCTGGCCATATAGGAAACACAGTAGAGTAGAAGAGTGCTCTTTTCTCAAAAGCAGAGTGTGTTTCTTGTAAGGTGAGCTAGCGTTTTTTTCCCAATCCTAAATGGAGTTGAATCACATGCAGTTTTTGGTCCTACGAGCAAGAGTTGTTTTCTGGTAAGGAAAGTCACTATTGCACTCCCATTGCCATACACAGTGCATATAACACTCATGTCTGTTCCCAGCAAGTACAGTGTATTGGACTGAAGCGGAGCTACTGTTCTTGTCAGTTTCCTAAGCAGAGTTGAACTAGATATGGCGCCTATGTGTAGGAAGCACAGTTCTTTTGTTCTGAGAATGCTCACTGTTCTGGCCCTATAGGAAACACAGTAGAGTAGAAGAGTGCTCTTTTCTCAAAAGCAGAGTGTGTTTCTTGTAAGGCGAGCTAGCGATTGTTTCCCAATCCTAAATGGAGATGAATCACATGCAGTTTCTGGTCCTATGAGCAAGAGTTGTTTTCTGGTAAGAAGAGTCACTATTGCACTCCCATTGTGATACTAGGGCAAATAGCACTGGCGTCTGTTCCCAGCATGTACAGTGTATTGGACTGAAGAGGAGCTACTGTTCATGTCAGTTTCCTAAGCAGAGTTGAACTAGATATGGCCCGTGTGTGTAGGAAGCACAGTTCTTTTGTTCTGAGAATGTTCACTGTTCGGGCACCATAGGAAACACAGTGGAGTAGAAGAGTGCTCTTTTCTCAAAAACAGAGTGTGTTTCTTGTAAGGCGAGCTAGCGTTTGTTTCCCAGTCCTAAATGGAGTTGAATCACATGCAGTTTTTGGTCCTATGAGCAAGAGTTGTTTTCTGGTAAGGAAAGTCACTATTGCGCTCCCATTTCCATACTCAGTGCAAATAGCACTCGAGTCTGTTCCCCGCAAGTACAGTGTATTGGACTGAAGCGGAGCTACTGTTCTTGTCAGTTTCCTAAGCAGAGTTGAACTAGATATAGTCCATGTGTGTAGGAAGCACAGTTCTTTTGTTCTGAGCAAATTCACTGTTCTGGCCCAATAGGAAACACACTAGAGTAGAAGAGTGCTCTTTTCTCAAAAGCAGAGTGTGTTTCTTGTAATGCGAGCTGGCATTTGTTTTCCAGTCCTAAATGGAGTTGAATCACATCCAGTTTCTGGTCCTACGAGCAAGAGTTGTTTTCTGGTAATAAAGTCACTATTGCGCTCCCATTTCCATCACAGTGCAAATAGCACTCGCGTCTGTTCCCAGCAAGTACAGTGTATTGGACTGAAGCGGAGCTACTGTTCTTGTCAGTTTCCTAAGCAGAGTTGAACTAGATATGGCCCATGTGTGTAGGAAGCACAGTTCTTTTGTTCTGAGCAAGCTCACTATTCGGACCCCATAGGAAACACAGTAAAGCAGAAGAGTGCTCTTTTCTCAAAATCAGAGTGTCTTTCTTGTAAGGCGAGCTAGTGTTTGTTTCCCAGTCAGAAATGGAGTTGAATCCCATGCAGTTTCTGGTCCTATGAACAAGAGTTGTTTTCTGATAAGAAGGGTCACTATTGTGCTCCTATTGCCATACACAGTGCAAATAGCACTCGCCTCTGTTCCCAGCAAGTACAGTGTATTGGACTGAATAGGAGCTACTGTTCTTTTCAGTTTCCTAAGCAGAGTTGAACTACATTTGGTCCGTGTGTGTAGGAAGCACAGTTCTCTTGTTCTGAGCAAGCTCACTGTTCGGACCCCATAGGAAACACAGTAGAGTAGAAGACTGCTCTTTTCTCAAAAGCAGAGTGTGTTTCTTGTAAGGCAAGCTAGCATTTGTTTCCCAGTCCTAAATGGAGTTGAATCACATGCAGTTTTTGTTCCTACGAGCAAGAGTTTTTTTCTGGTAATAAAGTCACTGTTGCGCTCCCATTGCCATACACAGTACAAATAGCACTCGCATCTGTTCCCAGCAAGTACAGTGTATTGGACTGAAGTGGAGCTACTGTTCTTGTCAGTTTCCTAAGCAGAGTTGAACTAATTATGGCCCCTGTGTGTAGGAAGCAAAGTTCTTTTGTTCTGAGCAAGCTCACTGTTCGGACCCCATAGGATACACAGTCGAGTAGAAGAGTGCTCTTTTCTCAAAAGCAGAGTGTGTTTCTTGTTAGGCGAGCTAGCGTTTGTTTCCCAGTCCTAAATGGAGTTGAATCACATGCAGTTTCTTGTCCTACGAGCAAGAATTGTTTTCTGGTAAGAAGAGTCACTATTGCGCTCCCATTGTCATACACAGGGCAAATAGCACTGGCGTCTGTTCCCAGCATGTACAGTGTATTGGACTGAACAGGAGCTACTGTTCTTTTCAGTTTCCTAAGAAGAATTGAACTATATATGGCAGTATTTGTATGAAGCACAGTTCTTTTGTTCTGAGCAAGCTCACTGTTCTGGCCCTATAGGAAACACAGTAGAGTAGAAGAGTGCTCTTTTCTCAAAAGCAGAGTGTGTTTCTTGTAAGGCGAGCTAGCATTTGTTTCCCAGTCCTAAACGGAGTTGAATCACATGCTGTTTTTGGTCCTATGAGCAAGAGTTGTTTTCTGGTAAGGAAAGTCACTATTGCGCTCCCATTTCCATACTCAGTGCAAATAGCACTCGAGTCTGTTCCCCGCAAGTACAGTGTATTGGACTGAAGCGGAGCTACTGTTCTTGTCAGTTTCCTAAGCAGAGTTGAACTAGATATGGTCCATGTGTGTAGGAAGCACAGTTCTTTTGTTCTGAGCAAATTCACTGTTCTGGCCCAATAGGAAACACACTAGAGTAGAAGAGTGCTCTTTTCTCAAAAGCAGAGTGTGTTTCTTGTAATGCGAGCTGGCATTTGTTTTCCAGTCCTAAATGGAGTTGTAACATGCAGTTTTTGGTCCTACGACCAAGAGTTGTTTTCTGGTAATAAAGTCACTATTGTACTCCCATTGCCATACACTGTGCAAATAGCACTCGCATCTGTTCCCAGCAAGTACAGTGTATTGGACTGAAGCAGAGCTACTGTTCTTGTCAGTTTCGTAAGCAGAGTTGAACTAGATATGGCCCGTGTGTGTAGGAAGCACAGTTCTTTTGTTCTGAGCAAGCTCACTGTTCGGACCCCTTGGAAACACAATAGAGTAGAATAGTGCTCTTTTCTCAAAAGCAGAGTGTGTTTCTTTAAGACGAGCTAGTGTTTGTTTCCCAGTCAGAAATGGAGTTGAATCCCATGCAGTTTCTGGTCCTAGGAGCAAGAGGTGTTCTCTGGTAAGGAAAGTCACTATTGTGCTCCCATTTCCATACACAGTACAAATATCACTCGCGTCTGTTCCCAGCAAGTACAGTGTATTGGACTGAAGCAGAGCTACTGTTCTTGTCAGTTTCGTAAGCAGAGTTGAACTAGATATGGCCCGTGTGTGTAGGAAGCACAGTTCTTTTGTTCTGGGCAAGCTCACTGTTCGGACCCCATAGGAAACACAATAGAGTAGAAGAGTGCTCTTTTCTCAAAAGCAGAGTGTGTTTCTTTAAGGCGAGCTAGTGTTTGTTTCCCAGTCAGAAATGGAGTTGAATCCCATGCAGTTTCTGGTCCTAGGAGCAAGAGGTGATCTCTGGTAAGGAAAGTCACTATTGGCTCCCATTTCCATACACAGTACAAATAGCACTCGCGTCTGTTCCCAGCAAGTACAGTGTATTAGACTGAAGCGGAGCTACTGTTCTTGTCAGTTTCCTAAGCAGAGATGACCTAGATATGGCCCGTGTGTGTAGGAAGCACAGTTCTTTTGTTCTGAGCAAGCTCACTGTTCAGACCCCCTAGGAAACACAGTAGAGTAGAAGAGTGCTCTTTTCTCAAAAGCAGAGTGTGTTTTTTGTAAGGCGAGCTAGCGTTTGTTTCCCAGTCCTAAATGGATTTGAATCACATGCAGTTTTTTGTCCTACGAGCAAGAGGTGTTTTCTTGTAAGGAAAGTCACTATTGCGCTCCCATTTACATACACAGTGCAAATGGCACTCGCGTCTGTTCCCAGCAAGTACAGTGTATAGGACTGAAGCGTAGCTACTGTTCTTGTCAGTTTCCTAAGCAGAGTTGAACTAGATATGGCCCCTGTGTGTAGGAAGCACAGTTCTTTTGTTCTGAGCAAGCTCACTATTTGGACCCCATAGGAAACACAGTAGAGTAGAAGAGTGCTCTTTTCTAAAAAGCAGAGTGTGTTTCTTGTAAGGCGAGCTAGCGTTTGTTTCCCAGTCCTAAATGGAGTTGAATCACATGCAGTTTCTGGTCCTACGAGAAAGAGTTGTTTTCTGGTAAGGAAAGTCACTATTGCGATCCCATTGCCATGCACAGTGTAAATAGCACTCGCGTCTGCTCCCAGCAAGTGCAGTGTATTGGACTGAAGAAGAGCTACTGTTCTTGTCAGTTTCCTAAGCAGAGTTGAACTAGATATGGCCCACGTGTGTAGGAAACACAGTTCTTTTGTTCTGAGCAAGCTCACTGTACGGACCCCATAAGAAACACAGTAGAGTAGAAGACTGTTCTTTTCTAAAAAGCAGAGTGTCTTTCTTGTAAGGCGAGCTAGCATTTGTTTCCCAATCCTAAATGGAGATGAATCACATGCAGTTTCTTGTCCTACGAGCAAGAGTTGTTTTCTGGTAAGAAGAGTCACTATTGTGCTCCCATAGTCATACACAGGGCAAATAGCACTGGCGTCTGTTCCCAGCATGTACAGTGTATTGGACTGAAGAGGATCTACTGTTCTTGTCACTTTCCTAAGCAGAATTGAACTAGATATGGCCATATTTGTAGGAAGCACAGTTCTTTTGTTCTGAGCAAGCTCACTGTTCGGACCCCATAGGAAACACAGTAGTGTAGAAGAGTGCTCTTTTCTCAAAAGCAGAGTGTGTTTCTTGTAAGGCAAGCTAGCATTTGTTTCCCTGTCCTAAATGGAGTTGAATCACATCCTGTTTTTGGTCTTACGAGCAAGAGTTGTTTTCTGGTAAGGAAAGTCACTATTGCACTCCCATTTCCAGACACAGTGCAAATAGCACTCACGTCTGTTCCAAGCAAGTACAGTATTGGACTGAAGAGGAGCTCCTGTTCTTGTCAGTTTCCTAAGTAGAGTTGAACTAGATATGGCCCGTGTGTGTAGGAAACACAGTTCTTTTGTTCGGAGCAAGCTCACTGTTCGGATCCCATTGGATACACAGTAGAGTAGAAGAGTGCTCTTTTCTCAAAAGCAGAGTGTGTTTCTTGTAAGGCGAACTAGCGTTTGTTTCCCAGTCCTAAATCGAGTTGAATCACATGCACTTTCTTGTCCTATGAGCAAGAGTTGTTTTCTGGTAAGAAGAGTCACTATTGTGCTCCCATTGTCATACACAGGGCAAATAGCACTTGCGTCTGTTCCCAGCATGTACAGTGTATTGGACTGAAGAGGATCTACTGTTCTTGTCAGTTTCCTAAGCAGAATTGAACTAGATATGGCCGTATTTGTAGGAAGCACAGTTCTTTGTTCTGAGCAAACTCACTGTTCTGGCCATATAGGAAACACAGTAGAGTAGAAGAGTGCTCTTTTCTCAAAAGCAGAGTGTGTTTCCTGTAAGGTGAGCTAGCGTTTGTTTCTGAGTATTAAATGGAGTTGAATCACATGCAGTTTTTGGTCCTAAGAGCAAGAGTTGTTTTCTGGTAAGGAAAGTCATTATTGCGCTCCATTGCCATACACAGTGCAAATAGCACTCGTGTCTGTTCCCAGCAAGTACAGTGAATTGGACTGTAGCGGGCTAATGTTCTTGTAAGTTTCCTAAGCAGAGTTGAACTAGATATGGCCCGTGTTTCTAGGAAGCACAGTTCTTTTGTTCTGAGCAAGCTCACTGTTCCGACCCCATAGGAAACACAGTCGAGTAGAAGACTGCTCTTTTCTCAAAATCAGAGTGTCTTTCTTGTAAGGCGAGCTAGCGTTAGTTTCCCATTCCTAAATGGAGTTGAATTACATCAAGTTTTTGGTCCTATGAGCAAGAGTTGTTTTCTGCTAAGGAAAGTCACTATTGTGCTCCCATTGCCATACACAGTGCAAATAGCACTCGCGTCTGTTCCCAGCAAGTACAGTGTATTGGACTGAAAAGGAGCTACTGTTCTTGTCAGTTTCCTAAGCAGAGTTGAACTAGATATGCCCCGTGTGTGGAGGAAGCACAGTTCTGTTGTTCTGAGCAAGCTCACTGTTCGGTCCCCATAGGATACACAGTAGAGTAGAAGAGTGCTCTTTTCTCAAAAGCAGAGTGTGTTTCTTGTAAGGCGAGATAGCGTTTGTTTCCCAGTCCTAAATCGAGTTGAATCACATGCAGTTTCTTGTCCTACGAGCAAGAGTTGTTTTCTGGTAAGAAGAGTCACTATTGCGCTCCCATTTTCATACACAGGGCAAATAGCACTTGCGTCTGTTCCCAGCATGTACAGTGTACTGGACTGAAGAGGATCTACTGTTCTTGTCAGTTTCCTAAGCAGAATTGAACTAGATATGGCCGTATTTGTAGAAAGCACAGTTCTTTTCTTCTGAGCAAACTCACTGTTCTGGCCCTATAGGAAACACAGTAGAGTAGAAGAGTGCTCTTTTCTCAAAAGCAGAGTGTGTTTCTTGTAAGACGAGGTAGCGTTTGTTTCCCAGTCCTAAATGGAGTTGAATCACATGCAGTTTTTGGTTCTACGAGCAAGAGTTGTTTTCTGGTAAGAAGAGTCACTATTGTGCTCCCATTGTGGTACTAGGGCAAATAGCACTGGCGTCTGTTCCCAGCAGGTACAGTGTATTGGACTGAAGAGGATCTACTGTTCTTGTCAGTTTCCTAAGCAGAATTGAACTAGATATGGCCGTGTGTGTAGGAAGCACAGTTCTTTTGTTCTGAGCAAGCTCACTGTTCTGGCCATATAGGAAACAAAGTAGAGTAGAAGAGTGATGTTTTCGAAAAAGCAGAGTGTGTTTCTTGTAAGGCGAGCTATCGTTTGTTTCCCAGTCCTAAATGGAGTTGAATCACATGCAGTTTCTTGTCCTACGAGCAAGAGTATTTTTCTGTTAAGAAGAGTCCCTATTGTGCTCCCATTATCATACACAGGGCAAATAGCACTGTCGTCGTTTCCCAGCATGTACAGTGTATTGGACTGAAGAGGATCTACTGTTCTTGTCAGTTTCCTAAGCAGAATTGAACTAGATATGGCCGTATTTGTAGGAAGCACAGTTCTTTTGTTCTGAGCAAACTCACTGTTCTGGCCATATAGGAAACACAGTAGAGTAGAAGAGTGCTCTTTTCTCAAAAGCAGAGTGTGTTTCTTGTAAGGTGAGCTAGCGTTTTTTTCCCAATCCTAAATGGAGTTGAATCACATGCAGTTTTTGGTCCTACGAGCAAGAGTTGTTTTCTGGTAAGGAAAGTCACTATTGCACTCCCATTGCCATACACAGTGCATATAGCACTCATGTCTGTTCCCAGCAAGTACAGTGTATTGGACTGAAGCGGAGCTACTGTTCTTGTCAGTTTCCTAAGCAGAGTTGAACTAGATATGGCGCCTGTGTGTAGGAAGCACAGTTCTTTTGTTCTGAGAATGCTCACTGTTCTGGCCCTATAGGAAACACAGTAGAGTAGAAGAGTGCTCTTTTCTCAAAAGCAGAGTGTGTTTCTTGTAAGGCGAGCTAGCGATTGTTTCCCAATCCTAAATGGAGATGAATCACATGCAGTTTCTGGTCCTATGAGCAAGAGTTGTTTTCTGGTAAGAAGAGTCACTATTGCACTCCCATTGTGATACTAGGGCAAATAGCACTGGCGTCTGTTCCCAGCATGTACAGTGTATTGGACTGAAGAGGAGCTACTGTTCATGTCAGTTTCCTAAGCAGAGTTGAACTAGATATGGCCCGTGTGTGTAGGAAGCACAGTTCTTTTGTTCTGAGAATGCTCACTGTTCGGGCACCATAGGAAACACAGTGGAGTAGAAGAGTGCTCTTTTCTCAAAAGCAGAGTGTGTTTCTTGTAAGGCGAGCTAGCGTTTGTTTCCCAGTCCTAAATGGAGTTGAATCACATGCAGTTTTTGGTCCTATGAGCAAGAGTTGTTTTCTGGTAAGGAAAGTCACTATTGCGCTCCCATTTCCATACTCAGTGCAAATAGCACTCGAGTCTGTTCCCCGCAAGTACAGTGTATTGGACTGAAGCGGAGCTACTGTTCTTGTCAGTTTCCTAAGCAGAGTTGAACTAGATATAGTCCATGTGTGTAGGAAGCACAGTTCTTTTGTTCTGAGCAAATTCACTGTTCTGGCCCAATAGGAAACACACTAGAGTAGAAGAGTGCTCTTTTCTCAAAAGCAGAGTGTGTTTCTTGTAATGCGAGCTGGCATTTGTTTTCCAGTCCTAAATGGAGTTGAATCACATCCAGTTTCTGGTCCTACGAGCAAGAGTTGTTTTCTGGTAATAAAGTCACTATTGCGCTCCCATTTCCATCACAGTGCAAATAGCACTCGCGTCTGTTCCCAGCAAGTACAGTGTATTGGACTGAAGCGGAGCTACTGTTCTTGTCAGTTTCCTAAGCAGAGTTGAACTAGATATGGCCCATGTGTGTAGGAAGCACAGTTCTTTTGTTCTGAGCAAGCTCACTATTCGGACCCCATAGGAAACACAGTAAAGCAGAAGAGTGCTCTTTTCTCAAAATCAGAGTGTCTTTCTTGTAAGGCGAGCTAGTGTTTGTTTCCCAGTCAGAAATGGAGTTGAATCCCATGCAGTTTCTGGTCCTATGAACAAGAGTTGTTTTCTGATAAGAAGGGTCACTATTGTGCTCCTATTGCCATACACAGTGCAAATAGCACTCGCCTCTGTTCCCAGCAAGTACAGTGTATTGGACTGAATAGGAGCTACTGTTCTTTTCAGTTTCCTAAGCAGAGTTGAACTACATTTGGTCCGTGTGTGTAGGAAGCACAGTTCTCTTGTTCTGAGCAAGCTCACTGTTCGGACCCCATAGGAAACACAGTAGAGTAGAAGACTGCTCTTTTCTCAAAAGCAGAGTGTGTTTCTTGTAAGGCAAGCTAGCATTTGTTTCCCAGTCCTAAATGGAGTTGAATCACATGCAGTTTTTGTTCCTACGAGCAAGAGTTTTTTTCTGGTAATAAAGTCACTGTTGCGCTCCCATTGCCATACACAGTACAAATAGCACTCGCATCTGTTCCCAGCAAGTACAGTGTATTGGACTGAAGTGGAGCTACTGTTCTTGTCAGTTTCCTAAGCAGAGTTGAACTAATTATGGCCCCTGTGTGTAGGAAGCAAAGTTCTTTTGTTCTGAGCAAGCTCACTGTTCGGACCCCATAGGATACACAGTCGAGTAGAAGAGTGCTCTTTTCTCAAAAGCAGAGTGTGTTTCTTGTTAGGCGAGCTAGCGTTTGTTTCCCAGTCCTAAATGGAGTTGAATCACATGCAGTTTCTTGTCCTACGAGCAAGAATTGTTTTCTGGTAAGAAGAGTCACTATTGCGCTCCCATTGTCATACACAGGGCAAATAGCACTGGCGTCTGTTCCCAGCATGTACAGTGTATTGGACTGAACAGGAGCTACTGTTCTTTTCAGTTTCCTAAGAAGAATTGAACTATATATGGCAGTATTTGTATGAAGCACAGTTCTTTTGTTCTGAGCAAGCTCACTGTTCTGGCCCTATAGGAAACACAGTAGAGTAGAAGAGTGCTCTTTTCTCAAAAGCAGAGTGTGTTTCTTGTAAGGCGAGCTAGCATTTGTTTCCCAGTCCTAAACGGAGTTGAATCACATGCTGTTTTTGGTCCTATGAGCAAGAGTTGTTTTCTGGTAAGGAAAGTCACTATTGCGCTCCCATTTCCATACTCAGTGCAAATAGCACTCGAGTCTGTTCCCCGCAAGTACAGTGTATTGGACTGAAGCGGAGCTACTGTTCTTGTCAGTTTCCTAAGCAGAGTTGAACTAGATATGGTCCATGTGTGTAGGAAGCACAGTTCTTTTGTTCTGAGCAAATTCACTGTTCTGGCCCAATAGGAAACACACTAGAGTAGAAGAGTGCTCTTTTCTCAAAAGCAGAGTGTGTTTCTTGTAATGCGAGCTGGCATTTGTTTTCCAGTCCTAAATGGAGTTGTAACATGCAGTTTTTGGTCCTACGACCAAGAGTTGTTTTCTGGTAATAAAGTCACTATTGTACTCCCATTGCCATACACTGTGCAAATAGCACTCGCATCTGTTCCCAGCAAGTACAGTGTATTGGACTGAAGCAGAGCTACTGTTCTTGTCAGTTTCGTAAGCAGAGTTGAACTAGATATGGCCCGTGTGTGTAGGAAGCACAGTTCTTTTGTTCTGAGCAAGCTCACTGTTCGGACCCCTTGGAAACACAATAGAGTAGAATAGTGCTCTTTTCTCAAAAGCAGAGTGTGTTTCTTTAAGACGAGCTAGTGTTTGTTTCCCAGTCAGAAATGGAGTTGAATCCCATGCAGTTTCTGGTCCTAGGAGCAAGAGGTGTTCTCTGGTAAGGAAAGTCACTATTGTGCTCCCATTTCCATACACAGTACAAATATCACTCGCGTCTGTTCCCAGCAAGTACAGTGTATTGGACTGAAGCAGAGCTACTGTTCTTGTCAGTTTCGTAAGCAGAGTTGAACTAGATATGGCCCGTGTGTGTAGGAAGCACAGTTCTTTTGTTCTGGGCAAGCTCACTGTTCGGACCCCATAGGAAACACAATAGAGTAGAAGAGTGCTCTTTTCTCAAAAGCAGAGTGTGTTTCTTTAAGGCGAGCTAGTGTTTGTTTCCCAGTCAGAAATGGAGTTGAATCCCATGCAGTTTCTGGTCCTAGGAGCAAGAGGTGTTCTCTGGTAAGGAAAGTCACTATTGGCTCCCATTTCCATACACAGTACAAATAGCACTCGCGTCTGTTCCCAGCAAGTACAGTGTATTAGACTGAAGCGGAGCTACTGTTCTTGTCAGTTTCCTAAGCAGAGATGACCTAGATATGGCCCGTGTGTGTAGGAAGCACAGTTCTTTTGTTCTGAGCAAGCTCACTGTTCAGACCCCCTAGGAAACACAGTAGAGTAGAAGAGTGCTCTTTTCTCAAAAGCAGAGTGTGTTTTTTGTAAGGCGAGCTAGCGTTTGTTTCCCAGTCCTAAATGGATTTGAATCACATGCAGTTTTTTGTCCTACGAGCAAGAGGTGTTTTCTTGTAAGGAAAGTCACTATTGCGCTCCCATTTACATACACAGTGCAAATGGCACTCGCGTCTGTTCCCAGCAAGTACAGTGTATAGGACTGAAGCGTAGCTACTGTTCTTGTCAGTTTCCTAAGCAGAGTTGAACTAGATATGGCCCCTGTGTGTAGGAAGCACAGTTCTTTTGTTCTGAGCAAGCTCACTATTTGGACCCCATAGGAAACACAGTAGAGTAGAAGAGTGCTCTTTTCTAAAAAGCAGAGTGTGTTTCTTGTAAGGCGAGCTAGCGTTTGTTTCCCAGTCCTAAATGGAGTTGAATCACATGCAGTTTCTGGTCCTACGAGAAAGAGTTGTTTTCTGGTAAGGAAAGTCACTATTGCGATCCCATTGCCATGCACAGTGTAAATAGCACTCGCGTCTGCTCCCAGCAAGTGCAGTGTATTGGACTGAAGAAGAGCTACTGTTCTTGTCAGTTTCCTAAGCAGAGTTGAACTAGATATGGCCCACGTGTGTAGGAAACACAGTTCTTTTGTTCTGAGCAAGCTCACTGTACGGACCCCATAAGAAACACAGTAGAGTAGAAGACTGTTCTTTTCTAAAAAGCAGAGTGTCTTTCTTGTAAGGCGAGCTAGCATTTGTTTCCCAATCCTAAATGGAGATGAATCACATGCAGTTTCTTGTCCTACGAGCAAGAGTTGTTTTCTGGTAAGAAGAGTCACTATTGTGCTCCCATAGTCATACACAGGGCAAATAGCACTGGCGTCTGTTCCCAGCATGTACAGTGTATTGGACTGAAGAGGATCTACTGTTCTTGTCACTTTCCTAAGCAGAATTGAACTAGATATGGCCATATTTGTAGGAAGCACAGTTCTTTTGTTCTGAGCAAGCTCACTGTTCGGACCCCATAGGAAACACAGTAGTGTAGAAGAGTGCTCTTTTCTCAAAAGCAGAGTGTGTTTCTTGTAAGGCAAGCTAGCATTTGTTTCCCTGTCCTAAATGGAGTTGAATCACATCCTGTTTTTGGTCTTACGAGCAAGAGTTGTTTTCTGGTAAGGAAAGTCACTATTGCACTCCCATTTCCAGACACAGTGCAAATAGCACTCACGTCTGTTCCAAGCAAGTACAGTATTGGACTGAAGAGGAGCTCCTGTTCTTGTCAGTTTCCTAAGTAGAGTTGAACTAGATATGGCCCGTGTGTGTAGGAAACACAGTTCTTTTGTTCGGAGCAAGCTCACTGTTCGGATCCCATTGGATACACAGTAGAGTAGAAGAGTGCTCTTTTCTCAAAAGCAGAGTGTGTTTCTTGTAAGGCGAACTAGCGTTTGTTTCCCAGTCCTAAATCGAGTTGAATCACATGCACTTTCTTGTCCTATGAGCAAGAGTTGTTTTCTGGTAAGAAGAGTCACTATTGTGCTCCCATTGTCATACACAGGGCAAATAGCACTTGCGTCTGTTCCCAGCATGTACAGTGTATTGGACTGAAGAGGATCTACTGTTCTTGTCAGTTTCCTAAGCAGAATTGAACTAGATATGGCCGTATTTGTAGGAAGCACAGTTCTTTGTTCTGAGCAAACTCACTGTTCTGGCCATATAGGAAACACAGTAGAGTAGAAGAGTGCTCTTTTCTCAAAAGCAGAGTGTGTTTCCTGTAAGGTGAGCTAGCGTTTGTTTCTGAGTATTAAATGGAGTTGAATCACATGCAGTTTTTGGTCCTAAGAGCAAGAGTTGTTTTCTGGTAAGGAAAGTCATTATTGCGCTCCATTGCCATACACAGTGCAAATAGCACTCGTGTCTGTTCCCAGCAAGTACAGTGAATTGGACTGTAGCGGGCTAATGTTCTTGTAAGTTTCCTAAGCAGAGTTGAACTAGATATGGCCCGTGTTTCTAGGAAGCACAGTTCTTTTGTTCTGAGCAAGCTCACTGTTCCGACCCCATAGGAAACACAGTCGAGTAGAAGACTGCTCTTTTCTCAAAATCAGAGTGTCTTTCTTGTAAGGCGAGCTAGCGTTTGTTTCCCAGTCCTAAATGGAGTTGAATCACATGCAGTTTCTTGTCCTACGAGCAAGAGTATTTTTCTGTTAAGAAGAGTCCCTATTGTGCTCCCATTATCATACACAGGGCAAATAGCACTGTCGTCGTTTCCCAGCATGTACAGTGTATTGGACTGAAGAGGATCTACTGTTCTTGTCAGTTTCCTAAGCAGAATTGAACTAGATAAGGCGGTATTTGTAGGAAGCACAGTTCTTTTGTTGTGAGCAAACTCACTGTTCTGGCCCTATAGGAAACAAAGTAGAGTAGAAGAGTCCTCTTTTCTCAAAAGCAGAGTGTGTTTCTTGTAAGGCGAGCTAGCGCTTGTTTTTCAGTCCTAAATGGAGTTGAATCACATGCAGTTTCTTGTCCTACGAGCAAGAATTGTTTTCTGGTAAGGAAAGTCACTATTATGCTCCCATTGCAATACACAGTGCAAATAGCACTCGCGTCTGTTCCCAGCAAGTACAGTGTATTGGACTGAAGCGGAGCTACTGTTCTTGTCAGTTTCCTAAGCAGAGTTGAACTAGATATGGCCCATGTGTAAGGGAAGCACAGTTCTTTTGTTCTGAGCAAGCTCACTGTTCGGATCCCATAGGATACACAGTAGAGTAGAAGAGTGCTCTTTTCTCAAAAGCAGAGTGTGTTCCTTGTAAGGCGAGCTAGCGTTTGTTTCCCAGTCCTAAATGGAGTTGAATCACATGCAGTTTCTTGTCCTACGAGCAAGTGTTGTTTTCTGGTAAGAAGAGTCACTATTGTGCTCCCATTGCCATACACAGTGCAAATAGCACTCGAGTCTCTTCCCAGCAAGTACAGTGTATTGGACTGAAGCGGAGCTACTGTTCTTGTCAGTTTCCTAAGCAGAGTTGAACTAGATATGGCCCATGTGTATAGGAAGCACAGTTCTTTTATTCTGAGCAAGCTCACTGTTCGGATTCCATAGGATACACAGTAGAGAAGAAGAGTGCTCTTTTCTCCAAAGCAGAGTGTGTTTCTTGTAAGGCGAGCTAGCATTTGTTTCCCAGTCCTAAATGGAGTTGAATCACATGCAGTTTCTTGTCGTACGAGCAAGAGTTGTTTTCTGGTAAGAAGAGTCACTATTGTGCTCCCATTGTCATACACAGGGCAAATAGCACTGGCGTCTGTTCCCAGCATGTAGAGTGTATTGGACTGAAGAGGACCTACTGTTCTTGTCACTTTCCTAAGCAGAATTGAACTAGATAAGGCGGTATTTGTAGGAAGCACAGTTCTTTTTTTCTGAGCAAACTCACTGTTCTGGCCCTATAGGAAACACAGTAGAGTAGAAGAGTGCTCTTTTCTCAAAAGCAGAGTGTGTTTCTTGTAAGGCGAGCTAGCGTTTGTTCCCAGTCCTAAATGGAGTTGAATCACATGCAGTTTCTTGTCCTACGAACAAGAGTTGTTTTCTGGTAAGGAAAGTCACTATTGTGCTCCCATTGTCATACACAGTGCAAATACCAATCGCGTCTGTTCCCAGCAAGTACAGTGTATTGGACTAAAGCGGAGCTACTGTTCTTGTCAGTTTCCTAAGCAGAGTTGAACTAGATATGGCCCATGTGTGTAGGAAGCACAGTTCTTTTGTTCTGAGAATGCTCACTGTTCTGGCCTTATAGGAAAGACATTAGAGTAGAAGAGTGCTCTTTTCTCAAAAGCAGAGTGTGTTTCTTGTAAGGCGAGCTAGCGTTTGTATCCCAGTCCTAAATGGAGTTGAATCACATGCAGTTTCTGGTCCTACGAGCAAGAGTAGTTTTCTGGTAAGAAGAGTCACTATTGTGCTCCCATTGTCATACACAAGGCAAATAGCACCGGCGTCTAATCCCAGCAAGTAGAGTGTATTGGACTGAAGAGGATCTACCTTTCTTGTCAGTTTCCTAAGCAGAGTTGAACTAGATATGGCCTGTGTGTGTAGGAAGCACAGTTCTTTTGTTCTGAGCAAGCTCACTGTTCGGACCCCATAGGAAACACAGTAGAGTAGAAGAGTGCTCTTTTCTCAAAAGCAGAGTGTGTTTCTTGTAAGGCAAGCTAGCGTTTGTTTCCCTGTCCTAAATGGAGTTGAATCACATCCTGTTCTTGGTCCTACGAGCAAGAGTTGTTTTCTGGTAAGGAAAGTCACTATTGCGCTCCCATTGCCATACAAAGTGCAAATAGCACTCGCGTCTGTTCCCAGCAAGTACAGTGTATTGGACTGAAGCTGAGCTACTGTTCTTGTCAGTTTCCAAAGCCCAGTTGAACTAGATATGGCCCGTGTGTGTAGGAAGCACAGTTCTTTTGATCTGAGCAAGCTCACTCTTCGGACCCCATAGGAAACACAGTAGAGTAGAAGAGTGCTCTTTTCTCAAAAGCACAGTG
>NW_026736782.1:0-59000 GCF_949786415.1 Peromyscus eremicus | reverse complement strand
TGGACCATACAGCAAACCATTATGTTTCAGGGAGTAGATCAAAAGGTACATATTGTGGTCTTGTTGAAAAATGGTTGCTATTGAAACTGTTAACGGAAGATTGGGTACACAGCTTTTTCCCATGAGAATCAGTTAGGCTACTTGGCTCCTCACAATTCCCCCTTCTTTCTATAAAATGGCCAAAGCAGGCTTTGGTCATAAATCGAGAGGGCCCCTGTCTTAGGCTATATGGGGTGCAGTCCTGTCTGGCAACGTTCCATGTTGTGCCGGTCTCTGGCGACCTCTGTACGTTGTGCTCCCAGCACAGGCCCCATACTATTCCCGTCATTGAGTACCCTCTAGCTTTTAATTATAGGGGTTTTTAGGTTCATAGGCCACTGAACCTGAGCCTTTCACCTGTTTCAATAGTTTCCTCTTGTCTGATGGTAATGTACTGAAACAGTTTTTGATAGGGCCGAATTGATCTGATTTTTGATGAATTGTGTTAGTCGTTGAAAAGCCCAAGGACCAAAGGTGAGGAGGAGAAGGAAAATGATCAAGGGGGCCAGGAGGGTGGGGATCAGAGTAGAAAGCCAAGGGGACCCCTTTAGCCAGCCCTCAAACCAATTGTTTTGATTTTCAAAATCACGTTTTCTTTGTGCTAATCTTTCTCTTAGTTTCTCCATTGATTCTCTAACTACCCCAGTGTGATCAGCATAAAAGCAGCATTCTTCCTTCAAGGCTGCACATAAACCTCCCTCCTTTAAAAATAGTAAATCCAGACCTCTTCTATTTTGTAACACATCCTCAGAGAGCGAGGTTAAAGACTTCTCCAGGGCAGAAATGGATCTTTCTATGGCCTCTAGGTCAGTAGTCATAGCCATTTGTAACTGCATAAGGTGGTTGCTCTGCACGAGGGCAGCAGTCCCTGTACCAACTCCTGCAGCAATGCCTCCAATACCTAACAATAGGGCAATAGTCATAGACACAGGTTCTCGAGTGTATCTGCCTCTCTGCTCAAAGAATTCCATCACTGAGCTTTCTTGATGATAAGTGACACGAGGCCATAATTGGACCATCACACAAAATTCATGGGAATCATCAAATATCTGAGCAGATATGCAAGGGGTCAATCCTGTGTTACAGGCCCAGTAGGACCCATTGGGTGCTTCAAGATAATAGCTTCCCTTATAGGGTGTCAGAGTTTGTTTACAGAGGTGACTATGGGTTGATGGAATCTTGCCCAAACAAGAACCTTGTCCTGAGACTTCAGGGAGTGTTAGTTTATGTGGCTTAGTCTGACACCTATTGCTCGGGGAAGTAAGGTTATTGGCAGTAGACTGAAAGGCGATTCCTTCATAATAAGGGGGACTGGAGGTAAGGCAGAGCCAGCAACCCAAGGTTCTGCTTGGATTTGTGGCATTTAGGGCCAGATAAGCTCCCTGGACCAAATTAAACAATCTATCTCCTGTTCCTCCAAAAGGAGTAAGGAGAGTGCCATTACTGGAGTCTAGGATGGTAGTCACGGTTCTTGTATGGTAGGGAAAGGGACGAGGATGAGGTGAGGGGGAAGGAGGTGATGGCACCTTTTCATGATTGAAGGGAACTTTTTGGTCAGAGAGAACTACATTGGGTCCTACCGACTTTGGGTACAGGTTTTCTATTGTTAGCAAGATCTTGAAAATGACTCCTTTATCTGTACCATCAAGATACCAGCGGAGTCCCCATGTTTTTCCTGAGGGCCATTCTCGATTCGCCCTACCCTGAGGGGTGAAGGTTATGTTTAAAGGTAATGATAGCCCTGGATTATAGGCTGTCCCAGTATAGGGGCTAAAGCAAAAATGTCTATTCGTGCTAGGCTTACTGTATCCCCTTGTAACTGAAATAAGGTCCCAAGATGAAGTTGGTTTCCAGTAAGCTGCCCCTGTAGTTTCACAACCCCATCGAGCACAAAAGAAGGTCTCGAATCCCCCACATCTAGCAGCCGTGGCTCGGCTTCTACCATCCTTAGGGCAGACATAAAAGTCAGATTGTGCTAACCTACAACGAGCTGTAGGACTAACACAGCCTGGGGCAGTCATCACAGCAGGGTCATTATCATGGAATGTCCCACAAGGGCTTGTCCAAGTAGTTTTAGGACTATGAGGAAATTGATTGCAGTTTGGAATCGTTTGAACCCCTGTACCATTTAACTGGTGTTGGCCAATAGTAGGCATATCCCAAGAATCCAATCCTGCAGCCAGCTGACAGAAGTCAGGAGTGAGTGATGGCCACCAGGAATAGGGAGCATGGTTTGCAGTAACCTTCCAGACCTCCTCCCCTGTTACTGTGAAAATTCGCCAGGTAAGCTTTTTAATAGCATGGGGGCTTTCCTTGGAGATGCAGGAGAGGGGAAGGGGAAAAAGTAGTAAGCAAACGATGAAACAGGGGTTTGATCTTCCAAGGCTCGCGACGAACAGGTCCTGCCATTGAGATGTCCGTGGCTCCCTTTATTTTCCAAGCTGGAGGCATTTCTGAAAGAAAAAGAGAGAATTTTGTCTCAGGGTTGTGTCCTGGACATAACAGTTATTTTTTCCTTAATCTAGGGAGGCAATCTGTGTAGAGTAAGGCTTAATCAGTCTTTCTCGTAGCCAATGAGCCCCATTTTCCTTGGAGTCATAAATACATGCAGATCCCTTTCCCCAGATTATAACTGGATCAGGACCACTCCATATTCCAGTAATTGGATCTTTCCAAAGGGCCTGCGCATATCCTTGTTTGGTTTCTGGGTGCCAGTGTCGCTCAGCTGCAGATTTTCCAAAAGCGTCCAATGTCAAAAAATTTAATACGAATAGGGCATGAGAAAGCAGAGCTTTGTGGTTTCCCTTAAGGGGAAATAGTGTCTCTTGTGAGCTAAGTTTATTAAGAGTATTTTTTAAAGTTTGATGAGCTCTCTCCACGATACCTTGGCCTTGAGGGTTATAGGATATTCCAGTGATATGTTTAATTCCTAATTGTAAACAAAATTGTCTGAATTTGCTACTAGTATATCCTGGACCATTATCAGTTTTTATACACTTCAGCTGACCTAGCACTGTGAAGAAATGTAACATATGATTGATAACATCTTTGGTGGCTTCTCCACTGTGAGCGGAGGCACAAATAAATCCACTGAAGGTATCTACAGTAACATGTATAAACTTTAATTTGCCAAAAGAAGGAACATGGGTGACATCCATCTGCCATAGTTGTCCAGGTATAAGCCCTCTGGGGCTTACTCCATAATGAGGTTCAGGTAAGAGCATCAGGCAATTTTTACAGTTTTTTACAATTTACCTAGCCTGTTCTCTAGCAATTGAGAACCTTAGTCTCAAAGTTTGAGCATTGAAGTGATGAAGGCGGTGCGCCTCACGAGCGGCTGCTACCTGATCATGTTCCAAGTGAGAAATCAAGATAGAACGTGTAGCAGAATCAGCAAGTTCATTTCCCTGAGCTAGGGGTCCAGGTAGGCCTGTGTGGGCACGAATATGGCCAACATAAAAGGGTAGTGACCTTTGTCGGATTAATTTTTGTAATTCAGAAAACATTTGAAAGGTGGGAGTAATGGGTTGGATTACTGGGACCATTTCTAAAGCCTGTAAAGCCCCTACCAGATATCTACTGTCTGAATACAAATTAAAGGAACAATCTTCAAAATTTTTAAAGACAGCAAGGGCAGCATATAGCTCCACCAGCTGAGCTGACTTAAAAGGGGTTGTCATAACATTCTTTTGGCCATTGAGGACATAAGCAGCTTTACCATTACTTGACCCATCTATGAAAAGCACAGGGGAGTCCGGGATGGGCTCCATTTGGGTATTTTTAAGAAAAACAAAAGAAGTGAGGGAGAAGAATTGTAGGAGTTTATTACTGGGCATTTGTGTATCAAGTTTCCCTTCATAGGTGCAGACAAGAATGGCCCAGTCAGGACTACGGGTGCATAACCATTCAAGTTGCTCTTTATCATATGACATAACAATAATATCAGGGTCATGCCCAAAGTATCGAGTGGAGGCTTTTATTCCTAACATTATTGATTGGCAAACCAGGGAAGGATAAGTAGGAAGGATTTTTCTTTTAGTAACAGGAAGATGTATCCACAGTAAAGGTACGGACTCTTGCCAAAGCAGGCCTGTAGGGGCAAAATCTGTAGAAAAAATGATCAAATACAATGGGAGAGTTGGGTCAAAATATCCCATGTGTTGTTGAGTGATGGTCGTTTCAACCTTTTGTAATACCCTCTCTGCCTCCACCATAAGGTATCTAGGGGATTGAGGGTCGGAGTCTCCTTTGAGGATATCCTCAAGGGGGCGTAACTCTCCCTTGGTTATTTTTAAATAGGGTCACAGCCAATTGATATCCCCTAAAAGCTTTTGAAAATCATTGAGACAACGAAGTGTATCTTTTCTAATCTAGATTTTTTGTGTATAGAGGAGGTCTGGGTGTAACTCGAACCCTAAAAACAGGAAGGGGTATTGGGTCTGTATCTTCTCTGGAGCTATATGAAATCCTCGGTCCTGAAGTGTGATAATTATCTTTTGAGCTACATTTTGTGTTTTTTCTTCAGATTTTCCTGCTATTAACAAATCATCCATATAATGTATAATATAAACTTTGGGGTATTAGACCCCCACTGGATCGATAGACTGAGCTACATACTTTTGACATAGCATAGGGGAATTGGCCATTCCTTGGGAGTCATTGCTAGGGGCTGGGGAGCTTGGAGTCTCTGTTTGCTATAGTAAGCTTTTCATCAAATAATGTAAATGCCATATTCATCAGATCTTTGACAGGTTTGAGGACCATTATCTATTAAATGTATCTGAGCCAAACAAATCTAGGCCCAATCTTAAAAATATCTCTAAATTTGGTAACAATAACCAGGCCAATTTGTTCTCTTATAGATATATTAGTCAAATATATCTCTCAGTTTTTTTATTTAAATAGAACATTTTATGCTTTAAACTAGTATCTGAATAGCCAGATAACTAGAGATTAACTTGTATTCCTTAACACAAAGGACATGCAGACTCAGACATTCAAAACCAAACATACATGTGGCCACATTTTTCATTCACACCTGTAGAGTAGACAGACATTTTTACAACTATGACCCTTTGGAGTCTCAATGTAACAGCAGAATAGCAAGACAAAGAAATCTGAAACATATTTCATTATTTATATATATATATATCTCAAGTCATTTTTTATAAAAACATTATTTTTATCTTAACCAGCAATAATTTGAAACCAAGTCTCTTAAATGAGGGCAAGTATTTGTAACCCATTGAACTCAAATGACCAAAACCCATGTAAATTTTTATTTTTCCTGTGGAAACAAAAGCATAATTTTCTCAGTGTCTTGAACTGGTAATTTAACATTTCTTTTTAAGCAATACCAGGACAGAGAAGGGTTAACAAGAGAAACTGCTGGCCGGCAGAAGAAACCTTGAAGTTATCACAGTAAAGGAAGGGAGGGGGAGCAGTGGGCATAGAGCGTGTCCTTGGCTGCCAGTGTTCCTGAAAAAAAGTTTTTGTTAACTCTTCTGACTAAAGTCAGATTCTCTGTTCAGTGTACACACAGTTTTTGTCAATTGCAGGCAGTCCCCATTGCCCTGTCCAAATCTCCCGTATTTGCCCGCCTGTACCGAGAGCACGCACCCCCACCCTCGTGAGAGCAGCCAGCTGGCTGCAGTCCTGATAGCAAGAGAGCTAGGGAGGGATGGAGGTAGCCTTTGTTATGCCTCTCTCTCCTCCTCTTCCTCTAGAAAAATAAGGGAGGTTAGTAGACAAAAACAAATAACATTTACACAGACAATCCAAGAACCGGAACATCAGCACTGAGACGACGGCCTCATTCACAGCCAGCAAGCCCCTCTTGCAGTATGCAAGCCCCACCTGGCGGGGGATACCTGTTTATCTCAGTTCAGTCAGGGAGTGGGAGTGGGGGACCCAGTTCCCTCTATTGTGGCTCACACATCCTTTCAGTGGGCTAGGCAAAGGTTTAGTGGAGAAGAAGGGAACTGTCCCATAGCGTCCGTCACAGTCAAGTCAACAATGAGAACAATTAACACATTACACACAAGACCAAGGGCACACGAAAAAACATTGTCCCAACGAGACAACCAACAAAGCTCCAAGAACAGTGACAGCCTGATGTGCTCGGGGGGGGGGAGGTTTTGACCCTCCAGGATCAATCACACCAAAAACAATCGAGACTGGAGGATCTCTGTCCTTAATTAAACAGACATCAGGGGCTTCCACATCCCTGTCAGTCAGACATGCACCTTTTTTCTTGGAAGAGAAGAAGAGAGTAAAGTAACAATGATCACAACAAAACATACAAAAAAACCCACAAAATGGCTCTGACAAATTCCCGGGACAAAATACAAAGTGGCACTTCCTCCCACCGTGGGGGAAGATACCCAAAAATGCTCCTAAACCAAATGGTCACCTCTGAGGTGGCTTTAGGGCTCTGGGACGTCTCCCTTCGCCACCAGGTTCACTGTCTGGACACGTCTGTCCCAGTGAGAGCCTGCAAAGTACAAATCGAGCCTGCAAAGTACAAAACAAAAGTAACAAGACAGAGAGACACAGACAAGACAGAGAGCGCTCTTACCGGTAGATGTAATAAACCTCTGGACACTTGGGTGTCAGGCAGGGGGAGTTTGAGAGAAAATCCTCTGCAAGGGCTAGTAAATGTGAAGCACGCCCAACTCCCTCTGCTTCCTTTAGAAAATCTCTAATCACACCATAAAAACTAAAAAAGGCATCGGGGACATTTTCCCCGTCTCTGAGTAATTTATTAATATCTTTCCCAACCTTGTTCCAAGTCAAAGGGTGAATTCCTGGTCCATCAATCACTAACCAGGGACACTTCTCCTCCACATATTGAAAGAACTTTACTAAATCCTTTTTTTTTAACTCTTAATCCTCTCTCCCGAAGATTCCCTTTCATCTCATTTAAAAAAATAGCCTCTTTAGATAAATTTTTTCCCATTGATCGATTGGACGACACATTTACCTCAAGACTCTCCCGCGTTGCACGAGTGATGCGGTCCGGGCGTCTCTACCCTAATTCTCTCCGGGGCCCCTTTTGTTATCCGTCGTCCAATAGGTCACCGTGCCTCGAGCCCCAAGTTCGGGCGCCACTTGAACCGTCCCGCGGGCCACGTTATTTGATGAGACCCGAGGAGGCACCTCCTGAAAGATCAATGGGGGTGAGAGAGAAAGGAGACCAGGCGCGTAAAGGAAGACAAAGTCAGTCTGAGTTGCATCAAGGTCTCGTTTATTGCAAGGGGAATCAGGCTTATATATGCTAGGAGCTAGGAGAAGTAGATAAAGGTATGGAAAGTCACTAGGAGGAAGTTAGGGTAAGGTAGGGTTCAGGAAAAGGTCTCTTTGTTCCAGGGCCTGATCAACGGACCATACAGCAAACCATTATGTTTCAGGGAGTAGATCAAAAGGTACATATCGTGGTCTTGTTGAAAAATGGTTGCTATTGAAACTGTTAACGGAAGATTGGGTACACAGCTTTTTCCAATGAGAATCAGTTAGGCTACTTGGCTCCTGACAATATCTAGTTCAACTCTGCTTAGGAAACTGACAAGAACAGTAGATCATCTTCAGTCCAATACACTGTACATGCTGGGAACAGACGCCAGTGCTATTTGTCCTCTGTATGACAATGGGAGCACAATAGTGACTCTTCTTACCAGAAAACAACTCTTGCTCGTAGGACCAGAAACTGCATATGATTCAACTCCATTTAGGACTGGGAAACAAACGCTAGCTCGCCTTACAAGAAACACACTTTGCTTTTGAGAAAAGAGCACTCTTCTATTTTACTGTGTTTCCTACGGGGTCCGAACAGTGAGCTTGCTCAGAACAAAAGAACTGTGCTTCCTACAGACACGGGCAATATCTAGTTCAACTCTGCTTAGGAAACTGACAAGAACAGTAGCTCCTCTTCAGTCCAATACACTGTACTTGCTGAGAACAGACGCAAGTGCTATTTGCACTGTGTATGGCAAAAGGAGCACAATAGTGACTTTCCTTACCAGAAAACAACTCTTGCTCGTAGGACCAGAAACTGCATGTGATTCAACTCCATTTAGGACTGAAAAACAAATGCTAGTTCACCTTAAAACAAACACACTCTGCTTTTGAGAAAAGAGCACTCGTCTACTCTACTGTGTTTCCTATAGTGCCAGAACAGTGAGCTTGCTCAGAACAAAAGAACTGTGCTTCCTGCACAAACGGGCCATATCTAGTTCAACTCTGCTTAGGAAACTGACAAGAACAGTAGCTCCTCTTCAGTCCAATACACTGTACTTGCAGGTCGCAGACGCGAGTCCTATTTGCACTGTGTATGGCAATGGGAGCGAAATAGTGACTCCTCTTACCAGAAAACAACTCTTGCTCGTAGGACCAGAAACTCATGAGATTCAAATCTGTTTCTGACTGGGAAACAAACACTAGCTAGCCTTACAAGAAACACACTCTGCTTTTGAGAAAAGAGCACTCTTCTATTCTACATTGTTTCCTATGGGGTCCGAACAGTGAGCTTGCTCAGAACAAAAGAACTGTGCTTCCTACACACACGGGCCATATCTAGTTCAACTCTGCTTAGGAAACTGACAAGAACAGTAGATCCTCTTCAGTGTAATACACTGTACATGCTGGGAACAGACGCGAGTGCTATTTGCCCTGTGTATGGCAATGGGAGCGCAATAGTGACTCTTCTTACCAGAAAACAACTCTTGCTTGTAGGACCAGAAACTGCATGTGATTCAACTCCATTTAGGACTTGGAAAAAAACGCTAGTTCGCCTTAGAAGAAACACACTCTGCTTTGGAGAAAAAAGCACTCTTCTACTCTACTGTGTTTCCTATAGGGCCAGAACAGTGAGCTTGCTCAGAACAAAAGAACTGTGCTTCCTACACACACGGGCCATATCTAGTTCAACTCTGCTTAGGAAACTGACAAGAGCAGTAGCTCCTCTTCAGTCCAATACACTGTACTTGCTGGGAACAGACGCGAGTGCTATTTGCACTGTGTTTGGCAAAGGGAGCACAATAGTGACTTTCCTTTCCAGAAAACAACTCTTGCTCGTAGGATTAGAAACTGCATGTGATTCAACTCCATTTAGGACTGGGAAACAAACGCAAGCTCGCCTTACAAAAACACACTCTGCTTTTGAGAAAAGAGCACTCTTCTACTCTAGTGTGTTTCCTATAGGCCAGAAGAGTGAGCTCGCTCAGAACAAAAGAACTGTGCTTCCTACACACACGGGCCATATCTAGTTCAACTCTGCTTAGGGAACTGACAAGAACAGTAGATCCTCTTTAGTGCAGTACACTGTACATGCTGGGAACAGACGCGAGTGCTATATTCCCTGTGTATGGCAAAGGGAGCGCAATAGTGACTCTTCTTACCAGAAAACAACTCTTGCTTGTAGGACCAGAAACTGCATGTGATTTAACTCCATTTAGGACTTGGATACAAACGCTAGTTCGCCTTAGAGGAAACACACTCTGCTTTGGAGAAAAGAGCACTCTTCTACTCTACTGTGTTTCCTACAGGGCTAGAACAGTGAGCTTGCTCAGAACAAAAGAACTGTGCTTCCTACACACACGGGCCATATCTAGTTCAACTCTGCTTAGGAAACGGACAAGAACAGTAGCTCCTCTTCTGTCCAATACACTGTACTTGCAAAGAACTGTAGCGAGTGCTATTTGCCCTGTGTATGGCAATCGGAGCGCAATGGTGACTCTTCTTACAAGAAAACAACTCTCGCTTGTAGGACCAGAAACTTCATGTGATTCAACTCCATTTAGGACTTGGAAGAAAACGCTAGTTCGCCTTAGAAGAAACACACTCTGCTTTGGAGAAAAGAGCACTCTTCTACTCTACTGTGTTTCCTATAGGGCCAGAACAGTGAGCTTGCTCAGAACAAAAGAACTGTGCTTCCTACACACACGGGCCATATCTAGTTCAACTCTGCTTAGGAAACTGACAAGAACAGTAGCTCCCCTTCAGTCCAATACACTGTACTTGCTGAGAACAGACGCAAGTGCTATTTGCACTGTGTATGGCAAAAGGAGCACAATAGTGACTTTCCTTACCAGAAAACAACTCTTGCTCGTAGGACCAGAAACTGCATGTGATTCAACTCCATTTAGGACTGAAAAACAAATGCTAGTTCACCTTAAAACAAACACGCTCTGCTTTTGAGAAAAGAGCACTCGTCTACTCTACTGTGTTTCCTATAGTGCCAGAACAGTGAGCTTGCTCAGAACAAAAGAACTGTGCTTCCTGCACAAACGGGCCATATCTAGTTCAACTCTGCTTAGGAAACTGACAAGAACAGTAGCTCCTCTTCAGTCCAATACACTGTACTTGCAGGTCGCAGACGCGAGTCCTATTTGCACTGTGTATGGCAATGGGAGCGAAATAGTGACTCCTCTTACCAGAAAACAACTCTTGCTCGTAGGACCAGAAACTCATGAGATTCAAATCTGTTTCTGACTGGGAAACAAACACTAGCTAGCCTTACAAGAAACACACTCTGCTTTTGAGAAAAGAGCACTCTTCTATTCTACATTGTTTCCTATGGGGTCCGAACAGTGAGCTTGCTCAGAACAAAAGAACTGTGCTTCCTACACACACGGGCCATATCTAGTTCAACTCTGCTTAGGAAACTGACAAGAACAGTAGATCCTCTTCAGTGCAATACACTGTACATGCTGGGAACAGACGCGAGTGCTATTTGCCCTGTGTATGGCAATGGGAGCGCAATAGTGACTCTTCTTACCAGAAAACAACTCTTGCTTGTAGGACCAGAAACTGCATGTGATTCAACTCCATTTAGGACTTGGAAAAAAACGCTAGTTCGCCTTAGAAGAAACACACTCTGCTTTGGAGAAAAAAGCACTCTTCTACTCTACTGTGTTTCCTATAGGGCCAGAACAGTGAGCTTGCTCAGAACAAAAGAACTGTGCTTCCTACACACACGGGCCATATCTAGTTCAACTCTGCTTAGGAAACTGACAAGAGCAGTAGCTCCTCTTCAGTCCAATACACTGTACTTGCTGGGAACAGACGCGAGTGCTATTTGCACTGTGTTTGGCAAAGGGAGCACAATAGTGACTTTCCTTTCCAGAAAACAACTCTTGCTCGTAGGATTAGAAACTGCATGTGATTCAACTCCATTTAGGACTGGGAAACAAACGCAAGCTCGCCTTACAAAAACACACTCTGCTTTTGAGAAAAGAGCACTCTTCTACTCTAGTGTGTTTCCTATAGGCCAGAAGAGTGAGCTCGCTCAGAACAAAAGAACTGTGCTTCCTACACACACGGGCCATATCTAGTTCAACTCTGCTTAGGGAACTGACAAGAACAGTAGATCCTCTTTAGTGCAATACACTGTACATGCTGGGAACAGACGCGAGTGCTATATTCCCTGTGTATGGCAAAGGGAGCACAATAGTGACTCTTCTTACCAGAAAACAACTCTTGCTTGTAGGACCAGAAACTGCATGTGATTTAACTCCATTTAGGACTTGGATACAAACGCTAGTTCGCCTTAGAGGAAACACACTCTGCTTTGGAGGAAAGAGCACTCTTCTACTCTACTGTGTTTCCTACAGGGCTAGAACAGTGAGCTTGCTCAGAACAAAAGAACTGTGCTTCCTACACACACGGGCCATATCTAGTTCAACTCTGCTTAGGAAACGGACAAGAACAGTAGCTCCTCTTCTGTCCAATACACTGTACTTGCAAAGAACTGTAGCGAGTGCTATTTGCCCTGTGTATGGCAATCTGAGCGCAATGGTGACTCTTCTTACCAGAAAACAACTCTCGCTTGTAGGACCAGAAACTTCATGTGATTCAACTCCATTTAGGACTTGGAAAAAAACGCTAGTTCGCCTTAGAAGAAACACACTCTGCTTTGGAGAAAAGAGCACTCTTCTACTCTACTGTGTTTCCTATAGGGCCAGAACAGTGAGCTTGCTCAGAACAAAAGAACTGTGCTTCCTACACACACGGGCCATATCTAGTTCAACTCTGCTTAGGAAACTGACAAGAGCAGTAGCTCCTCTTCAGTCCAATACACTGTACTTGCTGGGCACAGACGCGAGTGCTATTTGCACTGTTTTTGGCAAAGGGAGCACAATAGTGACTTTCCTTTCCAGAAAACAACTCTTGCTCGTAGGAACACAAACTGCATGTGATTCAACTCCATTTAGGACTGGGAAACAAACGCGAGCTCGCCTTACAAGAAACACACTCTGCTTTAGAGAAAAGAGCACTCTTCTACTCTACTGTGTTTCCAATGGGGTCCAAACAGTGAGCTTGCTGAGAAAAAAAGAACTGTGCTTCCTACACACATGGATCATATCTAGTTAAACTCTGCTTAGGAAACTGACAAGAACAGTAGCTCCTATTCAGTCCAATACACTGTACTTGCTGGGAACAGAGGCGAGTGCTATTTGCACTGTGTATGGCAATGACAGCGCAATAGTGACTCTTCTTACCAGAAAACAACTCTTGCTCTTAGGACCAAAAACTGCATGTGACACAAATCCATTTAGGACTGGGAAACAAACGCGAGCTCGCCTTACAAGAAACACACTCTGCTTTAGAGAAAAGAGCACTCTTCTACTCTACTGTGTTTCCTATGGGGTCCAAACAGTGAGCTTGCTCAGAACAAAAGAACTGTGCTTCCTACACACACGGATCATATCTAGTTAAACTCTGCTTAGGAAACTGACAAGAACAGTAGCACCTATTCAGTCCAATACACTGTACTTGCTGGGAACAGATGCGAGGGTTATTTGCACTGTGTATGGCATTTGGAGCACAATAGTGATTCTTCTTACCAGAAAACAACTCTTGCTCGTAGGACCAAAAACTGTCTGTAACTCAAATCCATTTAGGACTGGGAAACAAACGCGAGCTCGCCTTACAAGAAACACACTCTGCTTTAGAGAAAAGAGCACTCTTCTACTCTACTGTGTTTCCTATAGGGCCAGAACAGTGAGCTTGCTCAGAACATAATAACTGTGCTTCCTACACACAAGGACCATATGTAGTTCAACTCTGCTTAGGAAACTGAAAAGAACAGTAGCTCCTCTTCAGTCCGATACACTGTACTTGCTGGGAACAGACGCGAGTGCTATTTGCACTGTGTATTGCAATGACAGCGCAATAGTGACTCTTCTTACCAGAAAACAACTCTTGCTCGTAGTACCAGAAACTGCATGGGATTCAACTCCATTTAGGACTGCAGAACAAACGATAGCTCGCCTTACAAGAAACACACTCTGCTTTAGAGAAAAGAGCACTCTTCTACTCTACTGTGTTTTCTATGGGGTCCAAACAGTGAGCTTGCTCAGAACAAAAGAACTGTGCTTCCTACACACATGGACCATATCTAGTTCAACTCTGCTTAGGAAACTGACAAGAACAGTAGCTCCTATTCAGTCCAATACACTATACATGCCTGGAACAGACGCGAGTGCTATTTGCACTGTGTATGGCATTTGGAGCACAATAGTGACTCTTCTTACCAGAAAACAACTCTTGCTTGTAGTACCAGAAACTGCATGGGATTCAACTCCATTTAGGACTGCGAAACAAACGCTAGCTCGCCTTACTAGAAACACACTCTGCCTTAGACAAAAGAGCACTCTTCTACTCTACTGTGTTTCCTATGGGGTCCAAACAGTGAGCTTGCTCAGAACAAAAGAACTGTGCTTCCTACACACACGGGCCATATCTAGTTCAACTCTGCTTAGGAAACAGACAAGAACAATAGCACCTATTCAGTCTAATACACTGTACTTGCTGGGAACAGACGCGAGTGCTATTTGCACTGTGTATGGCAATGGGTGCGCAATGTGACTTTCCTTACCAGAAAACAACTCTTGTTCGTAGGACCAGAAACTGCATGTGATTCAACTCCATTTAGGACTAGGAAACAAACGCTAGCTCGCCTTACAAGAAACACACTCTGCTTTAGAGAAAAGAGCACTCATCTACTCTACTGTGTTTCCTATAGGGCCAGAACAGTGAGCTTGCTCAGAACATAAGAACTGTTCTTTCTACACACACGGGCCATATCTAGCTCAACTCTGCTTAAGAAACTGACAAGAACAGTAGCTCCTCTTCAGTCTGATACACTGTACTTGCTGGGAACAGACACGAGTGCTATTTGCACTGTGTATGGCAATGACAGCGCAATAGTGACTTTCCTTACCAGAAAACAACTCTTGCTCGTAGGAACACAAACTGCATGTGATTCAACTCCATTTAGAACTGGGAAACAAATGCTAGCTCGCCTTACAAGAAACACTCTCTGCTTTTTAGAAAAGAGCACTCTTCTACTCTACTGTGTTTCCTATGGGGTCTAAACAGTGAGCTTGCTCAGAACTAAAGAACTGTGCTTCCTACAGACATGGACCATATCTAGTTCAACTCTGCTTAGGAAACTGATAAGAACAGTAGCTCCTATTCAGTCCAATACACTGTACATGCAGGGAACAGACGCGAGTGCTATTTGCACTGTGTGTGGCATTTGGAGCACAAAAGTGACTCTTCTTACCAGAAAACAACTCTTGCTCTTAGGACCAAAAACTGCATGTGACTCAAATCCATTTAGGACTGGAAAACAAACGTGAGCTCGCCTTACAAGAAACACACTCTGCTTTAGGGAAAAGAGCACTCTTCTACTCTACTGTGTTTCCTATGGGGTCCAAACAGTGAGATTGCTCAGAACAAAAGAACTGTGCTTCCTACACACACGGATCATATCTAGTTAAACTCTGCTTAGGAAACTGACAAGAACAGTAGCTCCTATTCAGTCCAATACACTGTACTTCCTGGGAACAGATGCGAGTGCTATTTGCACTGTGTATGGCATTTGGAGCACAATAGTGACTCTTCTTACCAGAAAACAACTCTTGCTCGTAGTACCAAAAACTGTCTGTGACTCAACTCCATTTAGGACTGGGAAACAAACGCGAGCTCGCCTTAAAAGAAACACACTCTGCTTTAGAGAAAAGAGCACTCTTCTACTCTACTGTGTTTCCTATAGGGCCAGAACAGTGAGCTTGCTCAGAACATAATAACTGTGCTTCCTACACACAAGGACCATATGTAGTTCAACTCTGCTTAGTAAACTGACAAGAACAGTAGCTCCTATTCAGTCCAATACACTGTACTTGCTGGGAAAAGACGCGAGTGCTATTTTCCCTGTGTATGGCAATGGGAGCGCAATAGTGACTTTCCTTACCAGAAAACAACTCTTGTTCGTAGGACTAGAAACTGCATGTGATTCAACTCCATTTAGGACTAGGAAACAAACCCTAGCTCGCCTTACAAGAAACACACTCTGCTTTTCAGAAATGAGCACTCTTCTACTCTACTGTGTTTCCTATGGGGTCCGAACAGTGAGCTTGCTCAGAACAAAAGAACTGTGCTTCCTACACACACGGCCATATCTAGTTCAATTCTGCTTAAAAACCTGACAAGAACAGTAGATCCACTTCAGTCTAATACAATGTACTTGCTGGGAACAGACGCCAGTGCTATTTGTCCTGTGTATGGCAATGGCAGCGCAATAGTGACTATTCTTACCATAAAACAACTCTTGCTCGTAGGACCAGAAACTGCATGTGATTCCACTCCATTTAGGCCTGGGAAACAAACGCTAGCTCGCCTTACAAGAAACACACTCTGCTTTTGAGAAAAGAGCACTCTTCTACTCTACTGTGTTTTCTGTGGGGTCCAAAGAGTGAGCTTGCTCAGAACAAAAGAACTGTGCTTCCTACACACATGGACCACATCTAGTTCAACTCTGCTTAGGAAACTGACAAGAACAGTAGCTCCTATTCAGTCCAATACACTGTACATGTAGGGAACAGACGCAAGTGCTATTTGCACTGTGTATGGCATTTGGAGCACAATAGTGACTCTTCTTACCAGAAAACAACTCTTGCTCTTAGGACCATAAACTGCATGGGACTCAAATCCATTTAGGAGTGGGAAACAAACGCGAGCTCGCCTTACAAGAAACACACTCTGCTTTAGAGAAAAGAGCACTCTTCTACTCTAATGTGTTTCCTATAGGGCCAGAACAGTGAGCTTGCTTAGAACAAAAGAACTGTGCTTCCTACACACATGGACCATATCTAGTTCAACTCTGCTTAGTAAACTGACAAGAACAGTAGCTCCTCTTCAGTCCAAACACTGTTCTTGCTGGGAAGAGACGCCAGTGCCATTTGCACTGTATATGGCAAAGAGAGCGCAATAGTGACTTTCCTTACCAGAAAACAACTCTTGCTCGTAGGAACACAAACTGCATGTGATTCAACGCCACTTAGGACTGGGAAACAAATGCTAGCTCGCCTTACAAGAAACACTCTCTGCTTTTTAGAAAAGAGCACTCTTCTACTCTATTGTGTTTCCTATGGGGTCCAAACAGTGAGCTTGCTCAGAACAAAAGAACTGTGCTTCTTACACACACGGATCATATCTAGTTCAACTCTGCTTAGGAAACTGACAAGAACAGTAGCTCCTATTCAGTCCAATACACTGTACTTGCTGGGAACAGATGCGAGTGCTATTTGCACTGTGTATGGCATTTGGAGCACAATAGTTACTCTTCTTACCATAAAACAACTCTTGCTCGTAGGACCAAAAACTGCATGTGACTCAACTCCATTTAGGACTGGGAAACAAACGCGAGCTCGCCTTACAAGAAACACACTCTGCTTTAGAGAAAAGAGCACTCTTCTACTCTACTGTGTTTCCTTTAGGGCCAGAACAGTGAGCTTGCTCTGAACATAATAACTGTGCTTCCTACACACAAGGACCATATGTAGTTCAACTCTGCTTAGTAAACTGACAAGAACAGTAGCTCCTATTCAGTCCAATACACTGTACTTGCTGGGAAAAGACGCGAGTGCTATTTGCCTTGTGTATGGAAATGGGAGCGCAATAGTGACTTTCCTTACCAGAAAACAACTCTTCTTCGTAGGACTAGAAACTGCATGTGATTCAACTCCATTTAGGACTAGGAAACAAACCCTAGCTCGCCTTACAAGAAACACACTCTGCTTTTCAGAAATGAGCACTCTTCTACTCTACTGTGTTTCCTATGGGGTCCGAAGAGTGAGCTTGCTCAGAACAAAAGAACTGTGCTTCCTACACACACGTCCATATCTAGTTCAATTCTGCTTAGGAACCTGACAAGAACAGTAGATCCTCTTCAGTCTAATACACTGTACTTGCTGGGAACAGACGCCAGTGCTATTTGTCCTGTGTATGGCAATGGCAGCGCAATAGTGACTATTCTTACAATAAAACAACTCTTGCTCGTAGGACAAGAAACTGCATGTGATTCCACTCCATTTAGGCCAGGGAAACAAACGCTAGCTCGCCTTACAAGAAACAAATCTGCTTTTGAGAAAAAAGCACTCTTCTACTCTACTGTGTTTCCTATGGGGTCCAAACAGTGAGCTTGCTCAGAACAAAAGAACTGTGCTTCCTACACACATGGACCATATCTATTTCAACTCCGCTTAGGAAACTGACAAGAACAGTAGCTCCTATTCAGTCCAATACACTGTACATGCCTGGAACAGACGCGAGTGCTATTTGCACTGTGTATCGCATTTGGAGCACAATAGTAACTCTTCTTACCAGAAAACAACTCTTGTTCGTAGTACCAGAAACTGCATGGGATTCAACTCCATTTAGGACTGCGAAACAAACGCTAGCTCGCCTTACAAGAAACACACTCTTCTTTAGAGAAAAGAGCACTCTTCTACTCTACTGTGTTTCCTATGGGGTTCAAACAGTGAGCTTGCTCAGAACAAAAGAACTGTGCTTCCTACACACACGGGCCATATCTAGTTCAACTCTGCTTAGGAAACAGACAAGAACAATAGCACCTATTCAGTCCAATACACTGTACTTGCTGGGAACAGACGCGAGTGCTATTTGTACTGTGTATGGCAATGGGTGCGCAATGTGACTTTCCTTACCAGAAAACAACTCTTGTTCGTAGGACCAGAAACTGCATGTGATTCAACTCCATTTAGGACTAGGAAACAAACCCTAGATCGCCTTACAAGAAACACACTCTGCTTTAGAGAAAAGAGCACTCATCTACTCTACTGTGTTTCCTATAGGGCCAGAACAGTGAGCTTGCTCAGAACATAAGAACTGTTCTTCCTACACACACGGGCCATATCTAGCTCAACTCTGCTTAAGAAACTGACAAGAACAGTAGCTCCCCTTCAGTCCAATACACTGTACTAGCTGGGAACAGACGCGAGTGCTATTTGCACTGTGTATGGCAATGACAGCGCAATAGTGACTTTCCTTACCAGAAAACAACTCTTGCTCGTAGGAACACAAACTGCATGTGATTCAACTCCATTTAGGACTGGGAAACAAACGCGAGCTCGCCTAACAAGAAACACACTCTGCTTTAGAGAAAAGAGCACTCTTCTACTCTACTGTGTTTCCTATGGGGTCCAAACAGTGAGCTTGCTGAGAACAAAAGAACTGTGCTTCCTACACACATGGATCATATCTAGTTAAACTCTGCTTAGGAAACTGACAAGAACAGTAGTTCCTATTCAGTCCAATACACTGTACTTGCTGGGAACAGAGGCGAGTGCTATTTGCACTGTGTATGGCAATGACAGCGCAATAGTGACTCTTCTTACCAGAAAACAACTCTTGCTCTTAGGACCAAAAACTGCATGTGACTCAAATCCATTTAGGACGGGGAAACAAACGCGAGCTCGCCCTACAAGAAACACACTCTGCTTTAGAGTAAAGAGCACTCTTCTACTCTACTGTGTTTCCTATGGGGTCCAAACAGTGAGCTTGCTCAGAACAAAAGAACTGTGCTTCCTACACACACGGATCATATCTAGTTAAACTCTGTTTAGGAAACTGACAAGAACAGTAGCTCCTATTCAGTCCAATACACTGTACGTGCTGGGAACAGATGCGAGGGCTATTTGCACTGTGTATGGCATTTGGAGCACAATAGTGATTCTTCTTACCAGAAAACAACTCTTGCTCGTAGGACCAAAAACTGTCTGTAACTCAACTCCATTTAGGACTGGGAAACAAACGCGAGCTCGCCTTACAAGAAACACACTCTGCTTTAGAGAAAAGAGCACTCTTCTACTCTACTGTGTTTCCTATAGGGCCAGAACAGTGAGCTTGCTCAGAACATAATAACTGTGCTTCCTACACACAAGGACCATATCTAGTTCAACTCTGCTTAGGAAACTGACAAGAACAGTAGCTCCTCTTCAGTCCGATACACTGTACTTGCTGGGAAAAGACGCGAGTGCTATTTGCACTGTGTATGGCAATGGGTGCGCAATGTGACTTTTCTTACCAGAAAACAACTCTTGTTCGTAGGACCAGAAACTGCATGTGATTCAACTCCATTTAGGACTAGGAAACAAACGCTAGCTCGCCTTACAAGAAACACACTCTGCTTTAGAGAAAAGAGCACTCATCTACTCTACTGTGTTTCCTATAGGGCCAGAACAGTGAGCTTGCTCAGAACATAAGAACTGTTCTTCCTACATACACGGGCCATATCTAGCTCAACTATGCTTAAGAAACTGACAAGAACAGTAGCTCCTCTTCAGTCCGATACACTGTACTTGCTGGGAACAGACGCGAGTGCTATTTGCACTGTGTATTGCAATGACAGCGCAATAGTGACTTTCCTTACCAGAAAACAACTCTTACTCGTAGGAACACAAACTGCATGTGATTCAACTCCATTTAGGACTGGGAAACAAATGCTAGCTCGCCTTACAAGAAACACTCTCTGCTTTTTAGAAAAGAGCACTCTTCTACTCTACTGTGTTTCCTATGGGGTCCAAACAGTGAGCTTGCTCAGAACAAAAGAACTGTGCTTTCTACACACATGGACCATATCTAGTTCAACTCTGCTTAGGAAACTGACAAGAACAGTAGCTCCTATACAGTCCAATACACTGTACATGCAGGGAACAGACGCGAGTGCTATTTGCCCTGTGTATGGCAATGGGAGCGCAATAGTGACTTTCCTTACCAGAAAACAACTCTTGTTCGTAGGACTAGAAACTGCATGTGATTCAACTACATTTAGGACTGGGAAACAAACCCTAGCTCGCCTTACAAGAAACACACTCTGCTTTTCAGAAATGAGCACTCTTCTACTCTACTGTGTTTCCTATGGGGTCCGAAGAGTGAGCTTGCTCAGAACAAAAGAACTGTGCTTCCTACACACATGGCCATATCTAGTTCAATTCTGCTTAGGAACCTGACAAGAACAGTAGATCCTCTTCAGTCTAATACACTGTACTTGCTGGGAACAGACGCCAGTGCTATTTGTCCTGTGTATGGCAATGGCAGCGCAATAGTGACTATTCTTACCATAAAACAACTCTTGCTCGTAGGACCAGAAACTGCATGTGATTCCACTCCATTTAGGCCTGGGAAACAAACGCTAGCTCGCCTTACAAGAAACACACTCTGCTTTTTAGAAAAGAGCACTCTTCTACTCTACTGTGTTTCCTATGGGGTCCAAACAGTGAGCTTGCTCAGAACAAAAGAACTGTGCTTCCTACACACATGGACCATATCTAGTTCAACTCTGCTTAAGAAACTGACATGAACAGTAGCTCCTATGCAGTCCAATACACTGAACATGCTGGGAACAGACGCGAGTGCTATTTGCACTGTGTATGGCATTTGGAGCACAATAGTGACTCTTCTTACCAGGAAACAACTCTTGCTCGTAGTACCAGAAACTGCATGGGATTCAACTCCATTTAGGACTGCGAAACAAACGCTAGCTCGCCTTACTAGAAACACACTCTGCCTTAGACAAAAGAGCACTCTTCTACTCTACTGTGTTTCCTATGGGGTCCAAACAGTGAGCTTGCTCAGAACAAAAGAACTGTGCTTCCTACACACACGGGCCATATCTAGTTCAACTCTGCTTAGGAAACAGACAAGAACAATAGCACCTATTCAGTCCAATACACTGTACTTGCTGGGAACAGACGCGAGTGCTATTTGCACTGTGTATGGCAATGGGTGCGCAATGTGACTTTCCTTACCAGAAAACAACTCTTGTTCGTAGGACCAGAAACTGCATGTGATTCAACTCCATTTAGGACTAGGAAACAAACGCTAGCTCGCCTTACAAGAAACACACTCTGCTTTAGAGAAAAGAGCACTCATCTACTCTACTGTGTTTCCTATAGGGCCAGAACAGTGAGCTTGCTCAGAACATAAGAACTGTTCTTCCTACACACACGAGCCATATCTAGCTCAACTCTGCTTAAGAAACTGACAAGAACAGTAGCTCCTCTTCAGTCTGATACACTGTAATTGCTGGGAACAGACACGAGTGCTATTTGCACTGTGTATGGCAATGACAGCGCAATAGTGACTTTCCTTACCAGAAAACAACTCTTGCTCGTAGGAACACAAACTGCATGTGATTCAACTCCATTTAGAACTGGGAAACAAATGCTAGCTCGCCTTACAAGAAACACTCTCTGCTTTTTAGAAAAGAGCACTCTTCTACTCTACTGTGTTTCCTATGGGGTCTAAACAGTGAGCTTGCTCAGAACTAAAGAACTGTGCTTCCTACAGACATGGACCATATCTAGTTCAACTCTGCTTAGGAAACTGACAAGAACAGTAGCTCCTATTCAGTCCAATACACTGTACATGCAGGGAACAGACGCGAGTGCTATTTACACTGTGTGTGGCATTTGGAGCACAATAGTGACTCTTCTTACCAGAAAACAACTCTTGCTCTTAGGACCAAAAACTGCATGTGACTCAAATCCATTTAGGACTGGAAAACAAACGTGAGCTCGCCTTACAAGAAACACACTCTGCTTTAGGGAAAAGAGCACTCTTCTACTCTACTGTGTTTCCTATGGGGTCCAAACAGTGAGATTGCTCAGAACAAAAGAACTGTGCTTCCTACACACACGGATCATATCTAGTTAAACTCTGTTTAGGAAACTGACAAGAACAGTAGCTCCTATTCAGTCCAATACACTGTACGTGCTGGGAACAGATGCGAGGGCTATTTGCACTGTGTATGGCATTTGGAGCACAATAGTGACTCTTCTTACCAGAAAACAACTCTTGCTCGTAGTACCAAAAACTGTCTGTGACTCAACTCCATTTAGGACTGGGAAACAAACGCGAGCTCGCCTTAAAAGAAACACACTCTGCTTTAGAGAAAAGAGCACTCTTCTACTCTACTGTGTTTCCTATAGGGCCAGAACAGTGAGCTTGCTCAGAACATAATAACTGTGCTTCCTACACACAAGGACCATATGTAGTTCAACTCTGCTTAGTAAACTGACAAGAACAGTAGCTCCTATTCAGTCCAATACACTGTACTTGCTGGGAAAAGACGCGAGTGCTATTTTCCCTGTGTATGGCAATGGGAGCGCAATAGTGACTTTCCTTACCAGAAAACAACTCTTGTTCGTAGGACTAGAAACTGCATGTGATTCAACTCCATTTAGGACTAGGAAACAAACCCTAGCTCGCCTTACAAGAAACACACTCTGCTTTTCAGAAATGAGCACTCTTCTACTCTACTGTGTTTCCTATGGGGTCCGAACAGTGAGCTTGCTCAGAACAAAAGAACTGTGCTTCCTACACACCCGGCCATATCTAGTTCAATTCTGCTTAAAAACTTGACAAGAACAGTAGATCCACTTCAGTCTAATACAATGTACTTGCTGGGAACAGACGCCAGTGCTATTTGTCCTGTGTATGGCAATGGCAGCGCAATAGTGACTATTCTTACCATAAAACAACTCTTGCTCGTAGGACCAGAAACTGCATGTGATTCCACTCCATTTAGGCCTGGGAAACAAACGCTAGCTCGCCTTACAAGAAACACACTCTGCTTTTGAGAAAAGAGCATTCTTCTACTCTACTGTGTTTTCTGTGGGGTCCAAAGAGTGAGCTTGCTCAGAACAAAAGAACTGTGCTTCCTACACACATGGACCATATCTAGTTCAACTCTGCTTAGGAAACTGACAAGAATAGTAGCTCCTCTTCAGTCCAATACACTGTACATGGTGGGAACAGACGCGAGTGCTATTTGCACTGTTTATGGCATTTGGAGCGCAATAGTGACTCTTCTTACCAGAAAACAACTCTTGCTCGTAGGACCAAAAACTGTCTGTGACTCAACTCCATTTAGGACTGGGAAACAAACGCGAGCTTGCCTTACAAGAAACACACTCTGCTTTAGAGAAAAGAGCACTCTTATACTCTACTGTGTTTCCTATAGGGCCAGAACAGTGAGCTTGCTCAGAAAAAAAGAACTGTGCTTCCTACACACATGGACCATATCTAGTTCAACTCTGCTTAGTAAACTGACAAGAACAGTAGCTCCTCTTCAGTCCAATACACTGTACTTGCTGGGAAGAGACGCGAGTGATATTTGCACTGTGTATGGCAATGAGAGCGCAATAGTGACTTTCCTTACCAGAAAACAACTCTTGCTCGTAGGAACACAAACTGCATGTGATTCAACGCCACTTAGGACTGGGAAACAAATGCTAGCTCGCCTTACAAGAAACACTCTCTGCTTTTTAGAAAAGAGCACTCTTCTACTCTACTGTGTTTTCTATGGGGTCCAAACAGTGAGCTTGCTCAGAACAAAAGAACTGTGCTTCCTACACACATGGACCATATCTAGTTCAACTCTGCTTAGGAAACTGACAAGAACAGTAGCTCCTATTCAGTCCAATACACTGTACATGCCTGGAACAGACGCGAGTGCTATTTGCACTGTGTATGGCATTTGGAGCACAATAGTGACTCTTCTTACCAGAAAACAACTCTTGCTCGTAGTACCAGAAACTGCATGGGATTCAACTCCATTTAGGACTGCGAAACAAACGCTACCTCGCCTTACAAGAAACACACTCTGCTTTAGAGAAAAGAGCACTCTTCTACTCTACTGTGTTTCCTATGGGGTCCAAACAGTGAGCTTGCTCAGAACAAATGAAATGTGCTTCCTACACACGGGCCATATCTACTTCAACTCTGCTTAGAAAACAGACAAGAACAATAGCACCTATTCAGTCCAATACACTGTACTTGCTGGGAACAGACGCGAGTGCTATTTGCACTGTGTATGGCAATGGGTGCGCAATGTGACTTTCCTTACCAGAAAACAACTCTTGTTGGTAGGACCAGAAACTGCATGTGATTCAACTCCATTTAGGACTAGGAAACAAACGCTAGCTCGCCATACAAGAAACACACTCTGCTTTAGAGAAAAGAGCACTCATCTACTCTACTGTGTTTCCTATAGGGCCAGAACAGTGAGCTTGCTCAGAACATAAGAACTGTGCTTCCTACACACACGGTCCATATCCAGTTCAACTCTGCTTAGGAAACTGATATGAACAGTAGCTCCTATTCAGTCCAATACACTGTACATGCTGGGAACAAACGCGAGTGCTATTTGCACTGTGTATGGCATTTGGAGCACAATAGTGTTTCTTCTTACCAGGAAACAACTCTTGCTCGTAGTACCAGAAACTGCATGGGATTCAACTCCATTTAGGACTGCGAAACAAACGCTAGCTCGCCTTACAAGAAACACACTCTGCTTTAGAGAAAAGAGCACTCATCTACTCTACTGTGTTTCCTATAGGGCCAGAACAGTGAGCTTGCTCAGAACATAAGAACTGTGCTTCCTACACACACGGGCCATATCTAGCTCAACTCTGCTTAAGAAACTGACAAGAACAGTAGCTCCTCTTCAGTCCGATACACTGTACTTGCTGGGAACAGACGTGAGTGCTATTTGCACTGTGTATGGCAATGACAGCACAATAGTGACTCTCCTTACCAGAAAAAAACTCTTGCTCGTAGGAACACAAACTGCATGTGATTCAACGCCATTTAGGACTGGGAGACAAATGCTAGCTCGCCTTACAAGAAACACTCTCTGTTTTTTAGAAAAGAGCACTCTTCTACTCTACTGTGTTTCCTATGGGGTCCAAACAGTGAGCTTGCTCAGAACAAAAGAACTGTGCTTCCTACAGACATGAACCATATCTAGTTCAACTCTGCTTAGGAAACTGACAAGAACAGTAGCTCCTATTCAGTCCAATACACTGTACATGCTGGGAACAGACGCGAGTGCTATTTGCACTGTGTATGGCATTTGGAGCACAATAATGACTCTTCTTACCAGAAATCAACTCTTGCTCGTAGGACAAAAAACTGCATGTGACTCAACTCCATTTAGGACTAGGAAACAAACGCTAGCTCGACTTCCAAGAAACACTCTCTGCTTTTGAGAAAAGAGCACTCTTCTACTCTACTGTGTTTCCTATAGGGCCAGATCAGTGAGCTTGCTCAGAACATAAGAACTGTGCTTCCTACACACACGGGCCATATCTAGCTCAACTCTGCTTAAGAAACTGACAAGAACAGTAGCTCCTCTTCAGTCCAATACACTGTACTTGCTGGGAACAGACGCCAGTGCTATTTGTCCTGTGTATGGCAATGGGAGCGCAATAGTGACTATTCATACCATAAAAATCTCTTGCTCCTTGGACCAGAAACTGCATGTGATTCAAGTCCATTTAGGACTGGGAAACAAACGCTAGCTCGCCTTACAAGAAACACACTCTGCTTTAGAAAAAGAGCACTCTTCTACCCTACTGTGTTTCCTACAGGGCCAGAACAGTCGGGCCATATCTAGTTCAACTCTGCTTAGGAAACTGACAAGAACAGTAGATCCTCTTCAGTACAATACACTGTACTTGCTGGGAACAGACGCCAGTGCTATTTGCACTGTGTATGGCAATTAGAGCACAATAGTGACTCGTCTTGCCAGAAAACAACTCTTGCTCATAGGACAAAAAACTGCATGTGACTCAATTCCATTTAGGACTGGAAAACAAACTCTAGCTCACTTTACAAGAAACACACTCTGCTTTTGAGAAAAGAGCACTCTTCTACTCTACTGTGTTTCCTATAGGGCCAGAACAGTGAGCTTGCACAGAAAAAAAGAATTGTGCTTCCTACCCACACAGGCCATATCTAGTTCAACTCTTCTTAGGAAACTGACAAGAACAGTAGCTCCTCTTCAGTCCAATACACTGTACTTGCTGGGAACAGACGCATGTGCTATTTGCACTGTGTATGGCAATGGGAGCACAATATTGACTTTCCTTACCAGAAAACAACTCTTGCTCCTAGGACCAGAAACTGCATGTGATTCAACTCCATTTAGGACTGGGAAAGAAATGCTAGCTCGCCTTACAACAAACACACTGCTTTAGAGAAAAGAGCACTCTTCTACTCTACTGTGTTTCCTATGGGGTCCAAACAGTGAGCTTGATCAGCACAAAACAATTGTGCTTCCTACACACACGAAATATATGTAGTTCAACTCTGCTTAGGAAACTGACAAGAACAGTAGCTCCTCTTCAGTCCAATACACTGTACTTGATGGGAATAGACGCGAGTGCTATTTACACTGTGTATGGCAAGGAGAGCGCAATAGTAACTTTCCTTACCAGAAAACAACTCTTGCTCGTAGGACCACAAACTGCATGTGATTCAACGCCATTTAGGACTGGGAAACAAATGCTAGCTGGCCTTACAAGAAACACACTCTGCTTTTGAGAAAAGAGCACTCTTCTACTCTACTGTGTTTCCTATGGGGTCCAAACAGTGAGCTTGCTCAGAACAAAAGAACTGTGCTTCCTACACACATGGATCATATCTAGTTCAACTCTGCTTATGATACTGACAAGAACAGTAGCTCCTATTCATTCCAATACACTGTACTTGCTTGGAACAGACCCGAGTGCTATTTGCACTCTGTATGGCATTTGGAGCACAATACTGACTCTTCTTACCAGAAAACAACTCTTGCTCGTAGGACCAAAAACTGCTTGTGACTCAACTCCATTTAGGACTGGGAAACAAACGCGAGCTCGCCTTACAAGAAACACACTCTGCTTTAGAAAAAAGAGCACTCTTCTACTCTACTGTGTTTCCTATAGGGCCAGAACAGTGAGCTTGCTCAGAACATAAGAACGGTGCTTCCTACACACATGGCCATATCTCATTCAAGTCTGCTTAGGAACCTGACAAGAACAGTAGATCCTCTTCAGTCCAATACACTGTACTTGCTGGGAACAGACGCCAGTGCTATTTGTCCTGTGTAGGGAAATGGCAGCGCAATAGTGACTCTTCTTACCAGAAAAAAACTCTTGCTCGTAGGACCAGAAACTGCATGTGATTCAACTCCATTTAGGACTGGGAAACAAACTCTAGCTCGCTTTACAAGAAACACACTCTGCTTTTGAGAAAAGAGCACTCTTCTACTCTACTGTGTTTCCTGTAGGGCCAGAATAGTGAGCTTGCTCAAAACAAAAGAACTGTGCTTCCTACACACACGAGCCATATCTAGTTCAACTCTGCTTAGGAAATTGACAAGAACAGTAGCTCCTCTTCAGTTCGATAAACTGTACTTGCTGAGAACAGACGCGAGTGCTATTTGCACTGTGTATGGCAATTGGAGCACAATAGTGAATTGTCTTACCAGAAAACAACTCTTGCTCGTAGGACAAAAAACTGCATGTGACTCAACTCCATTAAGGATTGGAAAACAAACGCTAGCTCGACTTCCAAGAAACACACTCTGCTTTTGAGAAAAGAGCACTCTTCTACTCTACTGTGTTTCCTATGTGTTCCGAAAAGTGAGCTTGCTCAGAACAAAAAAACTGTGCTTCCTACACACACGGCCATATCTCGTTCAAGTCTACTTAGGAACCTGACAAGAACAGTAGATCCTCTTCAGTCCAATACACTGTACTTGCTGGGAACAGACGCCAGTGCTATTTGTCCTGTGTAGGGAAATGGCAGCACAATAGTGACTCTTCTTACCAGAAAACAACTCTTGCTCGTAGGACCAGAAACTGCATGTGATTCAACTCCATTTAGGACTGGGAAACAAACTCTAGCTCGCTTTACAAGAAACACACTCTGCTTTTGAGAAAAGAGCACTCTTCTACTCTACTGTGTTTCCTATAGAGCCAGAACAGTGAGCTTGCTCAGAAAAAAGGAACTTTACTTCCTAAACACACGGGCCATATCTAGTTCAACTCTGCTTAGGAAACTGAGAAGAACAGTAGCTCCTCTTCAGTCCAATACACTGTACTTGCTGGGAACAGACGGGAGATCTATTTGCACTGTGTATGGCAATGGGAGCGCAATAGTGACTCGTCTTACCAGAAAACAACTCTTGGTCGTAGGACCAGAAACTGCATGTTATTCCACTCCTTTTAGGACTGGGAAATAAACGCTAGCTCGCCTTACAAGAAACACACTCTCCTTTAGAGAAAAGCGCACTCTTCTACTCTACTGTGTTTCCTATGGGGTCCAAACAGTGAGCTTGTTCAGAACAAAAGAACTATGCTTCCTACACACACGGACCATATCTAGTTCAACTCTGCTTAGTAAACTGACAAGAACAGTAGGTCCTATTCAGTCCAATACACTGTACTTGCTGGGAAAAGACGCGAGTGCTATTTGTCTTGTGTAGGGCAATGGGAGTGCAATAGTGACTTTCCTTACCAGAAAACAATTCTTGTTCGTAGGACCAGAAACTGCATGTGATTCAACTCCATTTAGGACTAGGAAACAAACCCTAGCTCGCCTTTCAAAAACACACTCTGCTTTTGAGAAAAGAACACTCTTCTTCTCTACTGTGTTTCCTGTAGGGCCAGAGTAGTGAGCTTGCTCAGAACATAAGAACTGTGCTTCCTACACACGGGCCATATCTAGTTCAACCCTGCTTAGGAAACTGACAAGTACAGTAGCTCCTCTTCAGTCCAATACACTGTACTTGCTGGGAACAGACGCGAGAGCTATTTGCACTATGTATAGCAAGGGGAGCGCAATAGTGACTTTCCTTACCAGAAATCAACTCTTGCTCTTAGGACCAGAAACTGCATGTGATTCAACTCCATTTAGCACTGGGAAACAAACGCTAGCTTGCCTTACAAGAAACACACTCTGCTTTTGAGAAAAGAGCACTCTTCTACTCTACTGTGTTTCCTATGGTGTCCGAACAGTGAGCTTGCTCAGAACAAAAGAACTGTGCTTCCTACACACACGGGCCATATCTAGTTCAATTCTGCTTAGGAAACTGACAAGAACAGTAGCTCCTCTTCAGTCCGGTACACTGTACTTGCTCGGAACAGACGTGAGAGCTATTTGCACTATGTATGGCAAGGGGAGCACAATAGTGACTTTCCTTACCAGAAAACAACTCTTGCTCGTAAGACCAGAAACTGCATGAGATTCAACTCCTTTTAGGACTGGGAAACAAATGCTAGCTCGCCTTACATGAAACACACTCTGCTTTTGAGAAAAGAGCACTCTTCTACTCTACTGTGTTTCCTATGGGGTCCGAACAGTGAGCTTGCTCAGAACAAAAGAACTGTGCTTCCTACACACACGGACCATATGTAGTTCAACTCTGCTTAGGAAACTGACAAGAACAGTAGCTCCTATTCAGTCCAATACCCTGTACTTGCTGGGAAAAGGCGCGAGTGCTATTTGCCTTGTGTAGGGCAATGGGAGCACAATAGTGACTTTCCTTACCAGAAAAAAACTCTTGTTCGTAAGACCAGAAACTGCATGTGATTCAACTCCATTTAGGACTAGGAAACAAACGCTAGCACGCCTTACAAAAACACACTCTGCTTTTGAAAAAAGAGCACTCTTCTACTCTACTGTGTTTCCTATAGGGCCAGAACAGTGAGCTTGCTCAGAACATAAGAATGGTGCTTCCTACACACACGGGCCATATCTAGTTCAACTCTGCTTAGGAAACTGACAAGAACAGTAGCTCCTCTTCAGTCCGGTACACTGTACTTGCTCGGAACAGACGTGAGAGCTATTTGCACTATGTATGGCAAGGGGAGCGCAATAGTGACTTTCCTTACCAGAAAACAACTCTTGCTCTTAGAACCATAAACTGCATGTGATTCAACTCCATTTAGGACTGGGAAACAAACGCTAGCTCGCCTTACAAAAAAAAAGACTCTGCTTTTGAGAAAAGAGCACTCTTCTACTCTACTGTATTTCCTATGCTGTCCGAACGGTGAGCTTGCTCAGAACATAAGAACTGTGCTTCCTACACACACGGCCATAACTAGTTCAATTCTGCTTAGGATCCTGACAAGAACAGTAGATCCTCTTCAGTCCAATACACTTTACTTGCTGGGAACAGACGCCAGTGCTATTTGTACTGTGTATGGCAATGGCAGCGCAATAGTGACTCTTCTTACCATAAAACAACTCTTGCTCTTAGGACAAGAAACTGCATGTGATTCAACTCCATTTAGGACTGGGAAACAAACGCTAGCTCGCCTTACAAGAAACATACTCTGCTTTAGAGAAAAGATCACTCTTCTACTCTACTGTGTTTCCTATAGGGCCAGAACAGTGAGCTTGCTCAGAACAAAAGAACTGTGCTTCCTACACACGGGCCATATCTAGTTCAACTCTGCTTATGAAACTGACAAGAACAGTAGCTCCTCTTCAGTCCGATACACTGTAATTGCTGGGAACAGACGCAAGTGCTATTTGCACTGTGTATTGCAATGGGAGCGCAATCGTGACTTTCCTTACCAGAAAACAACTCTTGCTAGTAGGACCAGAAACTGCATGTGATTCAACACCATTTAGGACTGGGAAACAAATGCTAGCTCGCTTTACAAGAAACACACTCTGCTTTTGAGAAAAGAGCACTCTTCTACTCTACTGTGTTTCCTATGGGGTCTGAACAGTGAGCTTGCTCAGAACAAAAGAACTGTGCTTTCTACACACACGGGCCATATCTAGTTCAACTGTGCTTAGGAAACAAACAAGAACAGTAGCTCCTCTTCACTCCAATACACTGTACTTGCGGGGAGCAGACGCGAGTGCTATTTGCACTGTGTATGGCATTGGAGCACAATAGTGACTTGTCTTACCAGAAAACAACTCTTGCTCCTAGGACAAAAAACTGCATGTGACTCAATTCCATTTATGACTGGGAAACAAACGCTAGCTCAACTTCCAAGAAACACACTCTGCTTTTGAGAAAAGAGCACTCTTCTACTCTACTGTGTTTCCTATGTGTTCCGAAAAGTGAGCTTGCTCAGAACAAAAAAACTGTGCTTCCTACACACACGGCAATATCTAGTTCAAGTCTGCTTAGGAACCTGACAAGAACAGTAGATCCTCTTCAGTCCAATACACTGTACTTGCTGGGAACAGACGCCAGTGCTATTTGTCCTTTGTATGGCAATGGCAGTGCAATAGTGACTCTTCTTCCCAGAAAACAACTCTTGCGCGTAGGACCAGAAACTAATGTGATTCCACTCCATTTAGGACTGGGAAACAAACGCTAGCTCGCTTTACAAGAAACACACTCTGCTTTACAGAAAAGAGCACTCTTCTACTCTACTGTGTTTCCTATAGGGTCAGAACAGTGAGCTTGCTCAGAAAAAAAGAACTGTACTTCCTACACACTCGGGCCACATCTAGTTCAACTTTGCTTAGGAAACTGAGAAGAACAGTAGCTCCTTTTCAGTCCCATACACTGTAATTGCTGGGTACAGACGTGAGAGCTATTGGCACTATGTATGACAAGGGTAGCACAATAGTGACTTTCCTTAGCAGAAAATACTCTTGCTCTTAGGACCAGAAACTGCATGTGATTCAACTACATTTAGGACTGGTAAACAAACGATAGCTCGCGTTAAAAGAAACACACACTGCTTTAGAGAAAAGAGCACTCTTCTACTCTACTGTGTTTCCTATGGGGTCCAAACAGTGAGCTTGCTCAGAACAAAGAACTGTGCTTTCTCCACACACGGGCCATATCTAGTTCAACTCTGCTTAGGAAACAAACAAGAACAGTAGCTCCTCTTCACTCCAATACACTGTACTTGCGGGGAACAGACGCGAGTGCTATTTGCACTGTGTATGGCATTGGAGCACAATAGTGACTTGTCTTACAAGAAAACAACTCTTGCTCCTAGGAAAAAAAACTGCATGTGACTCAACTCCATTTAGTACTGGGAAACAAACGCTAGCTCGACTTCCAAGAAACACACTCGGCTTTTGAGAAAAGAGCACTCTTCTACTCTACTGTGTTTCCTATGGGTTCCGAACAGTGAGCTTGCTCAGAACAAAAGAACTGTGCTTTCTACACACACGGGCCATATCTAGTTCAACTCTGCTTAGGAAACAAACAAGAACAGTAGCTCCTCTTCAGTCCAATACACTGTACTTGCTGGGAACAGACGCCAGTGCTATTTGTCCTGTGTATGGCAATGGCAGCGCAATAGTGACTCTTCTTACCAGAAAACAACTCTTGCTCGTAGGACCAGAAACTGCATGTGATTCAACTCCATTTAGGACTGGGAAACAAAAGCTAGCTCACCTCACATGAAACAGACTCTGCTTTTGAGAAAAGAGCACTCTTCTACTCTACTGTGTTTCCTATGGGGTCTGAACAGGGAGCTTGCTCAGAAGAAAACAACTGTGCTTCCTACACACACGGGCCATATCTAGTTCAACTCTGCTTAGGAAACTGACAAGAACAGTAGATCCTCTTCAGTACAATACACTGTACTTGCGGGGAACAAACGCGAGTGCTATTTGCACTGTGTATGGCAATTGGAGCACAATAGTGACTTGTCTTACCAGAAAACAACTCTTGATCGTAGGACAAAAAACTGCATGTGACTCAACTCCATTTAGGACTAGGAAACAAACGCTAGCTCGACTTCCAAGAAACACACTCTGCTTTTGAGAAAAGAGCACTCTTCTACTCTACTGTGTTTCCTATGTGTTCAGAACAGTGAGCTTGCTCAGAACAAAAAAACTGTGCTTCCTACTCACAGGGCCATATCTAGTTCAAGTCTGCTTAGTAACCTGACAAAACAGTATATCCTCTTCAATCCAATACACTGTACTTGCTGGGAACAGACGCCAGTGCTATTTGTCCTGTGAATGGCAATGGCAGCGCAATAGTGACTCTTCTTACCAGAAAACAACTCTTCCTCGTAGGACCAGAAACTGCATGTGATTAAACTCCATTTAGGACTGGGAAACAAACTCTAGCTCGCTTTACAAGAAACACACTTTGCTTTTGAGAAAAGAACACTCTTCTACTCTACTGTGTTTCCTATAGGGCCAGAACAGTGAGCTTGCTCAGAAAAAAAGAACTGTGCTTCCTACACACACGGCCATATCTAGTTCAACTCTGCTTAGGAAACTGAGAAGAACAGTAGCTCCTCTTCAGTCCAATACACTGTAATTGCTGGGAACAGACGGGAGGGCTATTTGCACTGTGTATGGCAATGGGAGCACAATGGTGACTTTCCTTACCTGAAAACAACTCTTGTTCGTAGGACCAGAAACTGCATGTGATTCCACTCCATTTAGGACTGGGAAACAAACGGTAGCTCGCCTTACAAGAAACCCACTCTGCTTTAGAGAAAAGAGCACTCTCCTATTCTACTGTGTTTCCTAAGGGGTCCAAACAGTGAGCTTGCTCAGAACAAAAGAACTGTGCTTTCTACAAACACGGATCATATCTAGTTCAAGTCTGCTTAGGAACCTGACAAGAACAGTAGATCCTCTTCAGTACAATACACTGTACTTGCTGGGAACAGACGCCAGTGCTATTTGTCCTGTGTATGGCAATGGCAGCGCAATAGTGACTCTTCTTATCATAAAACAACTCGTGCTCGTGGGACTAGAAACTGCATGTGATTCAACTCCATTTAGGACTGGGAAACAAACGTTAGCTCGCCTTACAAGAAACACACTCTGCTTTAGGGAAAAGAGCACTCTTCTACTCTACTGTGTTTCCTATAGGGCCAGAACAGTGAGCTTGCTCAGAACAAAAGAACTGTGCTTCCTACACATGGGCCATATCTAGTTCAACTCTGCTTAGGAAACTGACAAGAACAGTAGCTCCTCTTCAGTCTGATACACTGTACTTGCTGGGAGCAGACGCGAGTGCTATTTGCACTGTGTATGGCAATGGGAGTGCAATAGTGACTTTCCTTCCAGAAAACAACTCTTGCTCGTAAGACCAGAAACTGCATGTGATTCAACTCCATTTAGGACTGGGAAACAAATGCTAGCTCACCTTACATGAAACACACTCTGTTTTTGAGAAAAGAGCACTCATCCACTCTACTGTGTTTCCTATGGGGTCCGAACAGTGAGTTTGCTCAGAACAAAAGAACTGTGCTTCCTACACACACGGGCCATATCTACTTCAACTCTGCTTAGGAAACTGACAAGAATAGTAGCTCCTATTCCGTCCAATACACTGTACTTGCGGAGAACAAACGCGAGTGCTATTTGCACTGTGTATGGCAATTGGAGCACAATAGTGACTTGTCTTACCAGAAAACAACTCTTGCTCCTAGAAAAAAAAACTGCATGTGACTCAACTCCATTTAGGACTGGGAAACAAACGCTACCTCAACTTCCAAGAAACACACTCTGCTTTAGAGAAAAGAGCACTCTTCTACTCTACTGTGTTTCCTATGTGTTCCGAAAAGTGAGCTTGCTCAGAACAAAAAAAATGTGCTTCCTACACACACGGCCATATCTAGTTCAAGTCTGCTTAGGAACCTGACAAGAACAGTAGATCCTCTTCAGTCCTATACACTGTACTTGCTGGGAACAGACGCCAGTGCTATTTGTCCTGTGTATGGCAATGGCAGCGCAATAGTGACTCTTCTTACCAGAAAACAACTCTTGCTCGTAGGACCAGAAACTGCATGTGATTCCACTACATTTAGGACTGGGAAACAAACTCTAGCTCGCTTTACAAGAAACACACTCCGCTTTAGAGAAAAGAGCATTCTTCTATTCTACTGTTTTTCCTATGGGGTCCAAACAGTGAGCTTGCTCAGAACAAAAGAACTGTCCTTCCTACAAACACGGACCATATCTAGTTCAACTCTGCTTAGTAAACTGACAAGAACAGTAGCTCCTATTCAGTCCAATACACTGTACTTGCTGGGAAACGACGCGATTGCTTTTTGCCTTGTGTAGGGCAATGGGAGCGCAATAGTGACTTTCCTTACAAGAAAACAACTCTTGTTCCTAGGACCAGAAACTGCATGTGATTCAACTCCATTTAGGACTAGGAAACAAACGCTAGCTCGCCTTACAAAAACAACTCTGGTTTTGAGAAAAGAGCACTCTTCTACTCTACTGTGTTTCCTATAGGGCCAGAAGAGTGAGCTTGCTCAGAACATAAGAACGGTGCTTCCTACAAACACGGGCCATATCTAGTTCAACTCTGCTTAGGAAACTGACAAGAACAGTAGCTCCTCTTCAGTCCGATACACTGTACTTGCTGGGAACAGACACGAGAGCTATTTGCACTATGTATGGCAAGGGGAGCGCAATAGTGACTTTCCTTACCAGAAAACAACTCTTGCTCATAGGACATAAAACTGCATGTGACTCAACTCCATTGAGGACTGGGAAACAAATGCTAGCTCGCCTTACAAGAAACACACTCAGCTTTTGAGAAAAGAGCACTTTTCTACTCTACTGTGTTTTCTATGGTGTCAGAAGAGTGAGCTTGCTCAGAACAAAGAACTGTGCTTCCTACACACACGGCCATATCTAGTTCAATTCTGCTTAGGAACCTGACAAGAACCGTAGATTCTCTTCAGTCCAATACACTGTACTTGCTGGGAACAGACGCCAGTGCTATTTGTCCTGTGTATGGCAATGGCAGCGCAATAGTGACTCTTCTTACCAGAAAACAACTCTTGCTCGTAGGACCAGAAACTGCATGTGATTCAACTCCATTTAGGACTGGGAAACAAAAGCTAGCTCACCTCACATGAAACACACTCTGCTTTTGAGAAAAGAGCACTCTTCTACTCTACTGTGTTTCCTATGGGGTCTGAACAGTGAGCTTGCTCAGAACAAAACAGCTGTGCTTCCTACACACACGGGCCATATCTAGTTCAACTCTGCTTAGGAAACTGAAAAGAACAGTAGATCCTCTTCAGTCCAATACACTGTACTTGCAGGGAACAGACTCGAGTGCTATTTGCACTGTGTATGGCAATTGGAGCACAATAGTGACATGTCTTACCAGAAAACAACTCTTGCTCGTAGGACAAAAAACTGCATGTGACTCAACTCCATTTAGGACTGGGAAACAAACGCTAGCTCAACTTCCAAGAAACACACTCTGCTTTTGAGAAAAGAGCACTCTTCTACTCTACTGTGTTTCCTATGTGTTCCGAACAGTGAGCTTGCTCAGAACAAAAAAACGGTGCTTCCTACTCACACGGCCATATCTAGTTCAAGTCTGCTTAGGAACCTGACAAAACAGTATATACTCTTCAATCCAATACACTGTACTTGCTGGGAACAGACGCCAGTGCTATTTGTCCTGTGTATGGCAATGGCAGCGCAATAGTGACTCTTCTTACCAGAAAAAAGCTCTTGCTCATAAGACCAGAAACTGCATGTGATTAAACTCCATTTAGGACTGGGAAACAACCTCTAGCTCGCTTTACAAGAAACACACTCTGCTTTTGAGAAAAGAGCACTCTTCTACTCTACTGTGTTTCCTATAGGGCCAGAACAGTGAGCTTGCTCAGAACATAAGAACTGTGCTTCCTACACACACGGGCCATATCTAGTTCAACTCTGCTTAGGAAACTGACAAGAACAGTAGCTCCTCTTCAGTCCGATACACTGTACTTGTGGGGAACAGAAGCGAGTGATATTTGCACTGTGTATGGCAATTGGAGCACAATAGTGACTTGTCTTACCAGAAAACAACTCTTGCTCGTTGGACAAAAAACTGCATGTGATTCCACTCCATTTAGGACTGGGAAACAAACGGTAGCTCGCCTTACAAGAAACACACTCTGCTTTAGAGAAAAGAGCACTCTTCTATTCTACTGTGTTTCCTATGGGGTCCAAACAGTGAGCTTGCTCAGAACACTGTGCTTCCTACAATCACGGACCATATCTAGTTAAACTCTGCTTAGTAAACTGACAAGAACAGTAGCTCCTATTCAGTCCAATACACTGTACTTGCTGGGAAAAGACACGAGTGCTATTTGCCTTGTGTAGGGCAATGGGAGCACAATAGTGACTTTCCTTACCAGAAAACAATTCTTGTTCATAGGACCAGAAACTGCATATGATTCAACTCCATTTAGGACTAGGAAACAAACGCTAGCTCGCCTTACAAAAACACACTCTGCTTTTGAGAAAAGAGCACTCTTCTACTCTACTGTGTTTCCTATAGGGCCAGAAGAGTGAACTTGCTCAGAACATAAGAACTGTGCTTCCTACACACACGGCCATATCTAGTTCAATTCTGCTTAGGAACCTGACAAGAACAGTAGATCCTCTTCAGTACAATACACTGTACTTGCTGGGAACAGACGCCAGTGCTATTTGTCCTGTGTATGGCAATGGCAGCGCAATAGTGACTCTTCTTACCAGAAAACAACTCTTGCTCGTAGGACTAGAAACTGCATGTGATTCAACTCCATTTAGGACTGGGAAACAAACGCTAGCTTGCCTTACAAGAAACACACTCTACTATAGGGAAAAGAGCACTCTTCTACTCTATTGTGTTTCCTATAGGGCCAGAAGAGTGAGCTTGCTCAGAACAAAAGAACTGTGCTTCCTGCACACGGGCCATAACTAGTTCAACTCTGCTTAGGAAACTGACAAGAACAGTAGCTCCTCTTCAATCCCATACACTGTACTTGCTGGGAACAGACGCGAGTGCTATTTGCACTGTGTATGGCAATGGGAGCGCAATAGTGACTTGTCTTACCAGAAAACAACTCTTGCTCGTAGGAACAGAAACTGCAAATTTTCAACTCCATTTAGTACTGGGAAACAAATGCTAGCTTGCCTTACAAGAAACACACTCTGCTTTTGAGAAAAGAGCACTCTTCTACTCTACTGTGTTTCCTATGGGGTCCGAACAGTGAGCTTGCTCAGAACAAAAGAACTGTGCTTTCTACACACACGGGCCATATCTAGTTCAACTCTGCATAGGAAACAAAAAAGAACAGTAGCTCCTCTTCAGTACGATACACTGTACTTGCGGGGAACAGACGCGAGTGCTATTTGCACTGTGTATGGCATTGGAGCACAATAGTGACTCGTCTTACCAGAAAACAACTCTTGCTCGTAGGACAAAAAACTGCATGTGACTCAACTCCATTGAGGACTGGGAAACAAACGCTAGCTCGACTTACAAGAAACACACTCTGCTTTTGAGAAAAGAGCACTCTTCTACTCTACTGTGTTTCCTATTGGGTCCGAACAGTGAGCTTGCTCAGAACAAACGAACTGTGCTTCCTACACACACGGCCATATCTAGTTCAATTCTGCTTAGGAACCTGACAAGAACAGTAGATCCTCTTCAGTCCAATACACTGTACTTGCTGGGAACAGACGCCAGTGCTATTTGTCCTGTGTATGGCAATGGCAGCGCAATAGTGACTCTTCTTACCAGAAAACAACTCTTGCTTGTAGGACCAGAAACTATATGTGATTCAACTCCCTTTAGGACTGGGAGACAAAAGCTAGCTCACCTTACAAGAAACACACTCTGCTTTAGAGAAAAGAGCACTCTTGTACTCTACTGTGTTTCCTTTAGGGCCAGAACAGTGAGCTTGCTCAGAACAAAAGAACTGTGCTTCCCACACACGGGCCATAACTAGTTCAACTCTGCTTAGGAAACTGACAAGAACAGTAGCAACTCATCAGTCCGATACACTGTACTTGATGGGAACAGACTCGAGTGCTATTTGCACTGTGTATGGAAATGGGAGCGCAATAGTGACTTTCCTTACCAGAAAACAACTCTTGCTCGTAGGACCAGAAACTGCATGTGATTCCACTCCATTTAGGACTGGGAAACAAATGCTAGCTCGCCTTACATGAAACACACTCTGCTTTTGAGAAAAGAGCACTCTTCTACTCTACTGGTTTTCCTATGGTGTCCGAACAGTGAGCCTGCTCAGAACAAAAGAACTGTGCTTCCTACACACACGGCCATATCTAGTTCACTTCTGCTTAGGAACCTGACAAGAACAGTAGATCCTCTTCAGTCCAATACACTGTACTTGCTGGGAACAGACGCCAGTGCTATTTGTCCTGTGTATGGCAATGGCAGCGCAATAGTGACTCTTCTTACCAGAAAACAACTCTTGCTTGTAGGACCAGAAACTGCATGTGATTCAACTCCATTTAGGACTGGGAAACAAAAGCTAGCTCACCTTACAAGAAACACACTCTGCTTTAGAGAAAAGAGCACTCTTCTACTCTACTGTGTTTCCTATAGGGCCAGAACAGTGAGCTTGCTCAGAACAAAAGAACTGTGCTTCCTACACACATGGGCCATATCTAGTTCAATTCTGCTTATGAAACTGACAAGAACAATAGCTCCTCTTCCTTCCAATATACTGTAATTGCAGGGAACAGACGCGAGTGCTATTTGCACTGTGTATGGCAATGGGAGCACAATAGTGACTTTCCTTACCAGAAAACAACTCTTGCTTGTAGGACCAGAAACTGCATGTGATTCAACTCTATTTAGGACTGGGAAACAAATGCTAGCTCGCCTTACATGAAACACACTCTGCTTTTGAGAAAAGAGCACTCTTCTACTCTACTGGGTTTCTTTGGTGTCCGAACAGTGAGCTTGCTCAGAACAAAAGAACTGTGCTTCCTACACACACGGCCATATCTAGTTCACTTCTGCTTAGGAACCTGACAAGAACAGTAGATCCTCTTCAGTCCAATACACTGTACTTGCTGGGAACAGACGCCAGTGCTATTTGTCCTGTGTATGGCAATGGCAAAGCAATAGTGACTCTTCTTACCAGAAAACAACTCTTGCTTGTAGGACCAGAAACTGCATGTGATTCAACTCCATTTAAGACTGGGAAACAAAAGCTAGCTCACCTTACAAGAAACACACTCTGCTTTAGAGAAAAGAGCACTCTTCTACTCTACTGTGTTTCCTATAGGGCCAGAACAGTGAGCTTGCTCAGAACAAAAGAACTGTACTTCCTCCACACGGGCCATATCTAGTTCAACTCTGCTTAGGAAACTGACAAGAACAGGAGCTCCTCTTCAGTCCAATACACTGTACTTGCTGGGAACAGACACCAGTGCTATTTGCACTGTGTATGTCAATGGGAGCGCAATAGTGACTTTCCTTACCAGAAAACAACTCTTGCTCGTAAGACCAGAAACTGCATGAGATTCAACTTTTTTTAGGACTGGGAAACAAATGCCAGCACGCCTTACATGAAACACACTCTGCTTTTGAGAAAAGAGCACTCTTCTACTCTACTGTGTTTCCTATGGGATCCGAACAGTGAGCTTGCTCAGAACAAAAGAACTGTGCTTCCTACACACATGGGCCATATCTAGTTCAACTCTGCTTAGGAAACTGACAAGAACAATAGCTCCTCTTCCTTCCAATACACTGTACTTGCAGGGAACAGACGCGAGTCCTATTTGCACTGTGTATGGCAATTGGAGCACAATAGTGAATTGTCTTACCAGAAAACAACTCTTGCTCGTAGGACAAAAAACTGCATGTGACTCAACTCCATTTAGGACTAGGAAACAAACGCTAGCTCGACTTCCAAGAAACACACTCTGCTTTTGTGAAAAGAGCACTCTTCTACTCTACTGTGTTTCCTATAGAGCCAGAAGAGTGAACTTGCTCAGAACATTAGAACTGTGCTTCCTACACACACGGCCATATCTAGTTCAATTCTGCTTAGGAACCTGACAAGAACAGTAGATCCTCTTCTGTACAATACACTGTACTTCCTGGGAACAGACGCCAATACTATTTGTCCTGTGTATGGCAATGGCAGCGCAATAGTGACTCTTCTTACCATAAAACAACCCTTGCTCGTAGGATTAGAAACTTCATGTGATTCAACTCCATTTAGGACTGGGAAACAAACGCTAGCTCGACTTCCAAGAAACACACTCTGCTTTTGAGAAAAGAGCACTCTTCTACTCTACTGTGTTTCCTATGGGGTCCAAACTGTGAGCTTGCTCAGAACAAAAGAACTGTGCTTCCTATACGCACGGACCATATCTAGTTCAATTCTGCTTAGTAAACTGACAAGAACAGTAGCTCCTCTTCAGTCCGATACACTGTACTTGCTGGGAACAGACGCGAGTGCTATTTGCACTGTGTATGGCAATGGGAGCGCAATAGTGACTTTCCTTACCAGAAAACAACTCTTGCTCGTAGGACCAGAAACTGCATGTGATTCAACTCCATTTAGGAGTAGGAAACAAACGCTAGCTCACCTTACAAAAACACACTCTGCTTTAGAGGAAAGAGCACTCTTCTACTCTACTGTGTTTCCTATAGGGCCAGAACAGTGAGAATGCTCAGAACAAAGAACTGTGCTTCCTATACACGAGCCATATCTAGTTCAACTCTGCTTAGGAAACTGACAAGAACAGTAGCTCCTCTTCAGTCCGATACACTGTACTTGCTGGGAACAGACGCGAGTGCTATTTGCACTGTGTATGGCAATGGGAGCGCAATAGTGACTTTCCTTTCCAGAAAACAACTCTTGCTCGTAGGACCAGAAACTGCATGTGATTCAACTCCATTTAGGACTGGAAACAAACGCTAGCTTAACTTCCAAGAAACACACTCTGCTTTTGAGAAAAGAGCACTCTTCTACTCTACTGTGTTTCCTATGTGTTCCGAACAGTGAGCTTCCTCAGAACAAAAAAACTGTGCTTCCTACACACACGGCCATATCTAGTTGAATTCTGCTTAGGAACCTGACAAGAACAGTAGATCCTCTTGAGTCCAATACACTGTACTTGCTGGGAACAGACGCCAGTGCTATTTGTCCTGTGTATGGCAATGGCAGAGCAATAGTGACTCTTGTTACAATAAAACAACTCTTGCTCTTAGACTAGAAACAGCATGTGATTCAACTCCATTTAGGACTCGGAAACAAACGCTAGCTCGCCTTACAAGAAACACATTCTGCTTTAGAGAAAAGAGCACTCTTCTACTCTACTGTGTTTCCTATAGGGCCAGAACAGTGAGCTTGCTCAGAACAAAAGAACTGTGCTTCCTACACACATGGGCCATATCTAGTTCAATTCTGCTTATGAAACTGACAAGAACAATAGCTCCTCTTCCTTCCAATACACTGTAATTGCAGGGAACAGACGCGAGTGCTATTTGCACTGTGTATGGCAATTGGAGCACAATAGTGACTTGTCTTACCAGAAAACAACTCTTGCTCGTAGGACAAAAAACTGCATGTGACTCAACTCCATTTAGGACTAGGAAACAAACGCTAGCTCGACTTCCAAGAAACACACTCTGCTTTTGAGAAAAGAGCACTCTTCTACTCTACTGTGTTTCCTATAGAGCCAGAAGAGTGAACTTCCTCAGAACATTAGAACTGTGCTTCCTACACACACGGCCATATCTAGTTCAATTCTGCTTAGGTACCTGACAAGAACAGTAGATCCTCTTCTGTACAATACACTGTACTTGCTGGGTACAGACGCCAGTGCTATTTGTCCTGTGTATGGCAAAGGCAGCGCAATAGTGACTCTTCTTACCATAAAACAACTCTTGCTCGTAGGACTAGAAACTTCATGTGATTCAACTCCATTTAGGACTGGGAAACAAACGCTAGCTTGCCTTACAAGAAACACACTCTACTATAGGGAAAAGAGCACTCTTCTACTCTATTGTGTTTCCTATAGGGCCAGAAGAGTGAGCTTGCTCAGAACAAAAGAACTGTGCTTCCTGCACACGGGCCATAACTAGTTCAACTCTGCTTAGGAAACTGACAAGAACAGTAGCTCCTCTTCAGTCCCATACACTGTACTTGCTGGGAACAGACGCGAGTGCTATTTGCACTGTGTATGGCAATGGGAGCGCAATAGTGACTTTCCTTACCAGAAAACAACTCTTGCTCGTAGGACCAGAAACTGCAAATTTTCAACTCCATTTAGTACTGGGAAACAAATGCTAGCTCGCCTTACAAGAAACACACTCTGCTTTTGAGAAAAGAGCACTATTCTAATCTACTGTGTTTCCTATGAGGTCCGAACAGTGAGCTTGCTCAGAACAAAAGAACTGTGCTTTCTACACACACGGGCCATATCTAGTTCAACTCTGCATAGGAAACAAACAAGAACAGTAGCTCTTCTTCAGTCCGATACACTGTACTTGCGGGGAACAGACGCGAGTGCTATTTGCACTGTGTATGGCATTGGAGCACAATAGTGACTCGTCTTTCCAGAAAACAACTCTTGCTCATAGGACAAAAAACTGCATGTGACTCAACTCCATTTAGGACTGGGAAACAAACGCTAGCTCGACTTCCAAGAAACACACTCTGCTTTTGAGAAAAGAGCACTCTTCTACTCTACTGTGTTTCCTAAGGGGTCCGAACAGTGAGCTTGCTCAGAAAAAAAGAACTGTGCTTCCTACATACACGGCCATATCTAGTTCAATTCTGCTTAGGAACCTGACAAGAACAGTAGATCCTCTTCAGTCCAATACACTGTACTTGCTGGGAACAGACGCCAGTGCTATTTGTCCTGTGTATGGCAATGGCAGCGCAATAGTGACTCTTCTTACCAGAAAACAACTCTTGCTTGTAGGACCAGAAACTGCATGTGATTCAACTCCATTTAGGACTGGGAAACAAAAGCTAGCTCACCTTACAAGAAACACACTCTGCTTTAAAGATAAGAGCACTCGTCTACTCTAATGTGTTTCCTATAGGGCCAGAAGAGTGAGCTTGCTCAGAACAAAAGAACTGTGCTTCCTACACACGGGCCATATCTAGTTCAACTCTGCTTAGGAAACTGACAAGAACAGTAGCTCCTCTTCAGTCCGATACACTGTACTTGCTGGGAACAGACACGAGTGCTATTAGCACTGTGTGTGTCAATGGGAGTGCAATAGTGACTTTCCTTACCAGAAAACAACTCTTGCTCATAAGACCAGAAACTGCATGTGATTCAACTCCATTTAGTTCTGGGAAACAAACGCGAGCTCGCCTTACAAGAAACACATTCTGCTTTAGAGAAAAGAGCACACTTCTACTCTACTGTGTTTCCTATAGGGCCAGAACAGTGAGCTTGCTCAGAACAAAAGAACTGTGCTTCCTACACACGGGACATAACTAGTTCAACTCTGCTTAGGAAACTGAGAAGAACAGTATCTCCTCTTCAGTCCAGTACATTGTAATTGCAGGGAACAGACGCGAGTGCTATTTGCACTGTGTATGGCATTGGAGCACAGTAGTGACTTCTCTTACCAGAAAACAACTCTTGCTCATAGGACAAAAAACTGCATGTGACTCAACTCCATTTAACTGGGAAACAAACGCTAGCTCGACTTCCAAGAAACACACTCTGCTTTTGAGAAAAGAGCACTCTTCTACTCTACTGTGTTTCCTATGTGTTCCGAACAGTGAGCTTGCTCAGAACAAAAAAACTGTGCTTCCTAATCACACGGCCATATCTAGTTCAACCCTGCATAGGAAACTGACAAGAACAGTAGCTCCTCTTTAGTCCGATACACTGTACTTGCTGGAAAGAGACACGAGTGCTATTTGCACTGTGTATGTCAATGGGAGCACAATAGTGACTCGTCTTACCAGAAAACAACTCATGCTCGTAGGACCAGAAACTGCATGTGATTCAACTCCATTTAGGAATGGGAAACAAACGCTAGCTCGCCTTACAAGAAACACACTCGGCTTTAGAGAAAAGAGCGTTCTTCTACTCTACTGTGTTTCTTATAGGGCCAGAACAGTGAGCTTGCTCAGAACATAAGAACTGTGCTGCCTACACACGGGCCATATCTAGTTGAACTCTGCTTAGGAAACTGACAAGAACAGTAGCTCCTCTTCAGTCCAATACACTGTACTTGCTGGGAACAGACGCGAGTGCTATTTGCACTGTGTATGGCAATGGGAGCGCAATAGTGACTTTCCTTTCCAGAAAACAACTCTTGCTCGTAGGACCAGAAACTGCATGTGATTCAACTCCATTTAGGACTGGAAACAAACGCTAGCTTAACTTCCAAGAAACACACTCTGCTTTTGAGAAAAGAGCACTCTTCTACTCTACTGTGTTTCCTATGTGTTCCGAACAGTGAGCTTCCTCAGAACAAAAAAACTGTGCTTCCTACACACACGGCCATATCTAGTTGAATTCTGCTTAGGAACCTGACAAGAACAGTAGATCCTCTTGAGTCCAATACACTGTACTTGCTGGGAACAGACGCCAGTGCTATTTGTCCTGTGTATGGCAATGGCAGAGCAATAGTGACTCTTGTTACCATAAAACAACTCTTGCTCTTAGACTAGAAACAGCATGTGATTCAACTCCATTTAGGACTCGGAAACAAACGCTAGCTCGCCTTACAAGAAACACATTCTTCTTTAGAGAAAAGAGCACTCTTCTACTCTACTGTGTTTCCTATAGGGCCAGAACAGTGAGCTTGCTCAGAACAAAAGAACTGTGCTTCCTACACACATGGGCCATATCTAGTTCAATTCTGCTTATGAAACTGACAAGAACAATAGCTCCTCTTCCTTCCAATACACTGTAATTGCAGGGAACAGACGCGAGTGCTATTTGCACTGTGTATGGCAATTGGAGCACAATAGTGACTTGTCTTACCAGAAAACAACTCTTGCTCGTAGGACAAAAAACTGCATGTGACTCAACTCCATTTAGGACTAGGAAACAAACGCTAGCTCGACTTCCAAGAAACACACTCTGCTTTTGAGAAAAGAGCACTCTTCTACTCTACTGTGTTTCCTATAGTGCCAGAAGAGTGAACTTGCTCAGAACATTAGAACTGTGCTTCCTACACACACGGCCATATCTAGTTCAATTCTGCTTAGGAACCTGACAAGAACAGTAGATCCTCTTCTGTACAATACACTGTACTTCCTGGGAACAGACGCCAGTGCTATTTGTCCTGTGTATGGCAAAGGCAGCGCAATAGTGACTCTTCTTACCATAAAACAACTCTTGCTCGTAGGACTAGAAACTTCATGTGATTCAACTCCATTTAGGACTGGGAAACAAACGCTAGCTTGCCTTACAAGAAACACACTCTACTATAGGGAAAAGAGCACTCTTCTACTCTATTGTGTTTCCTATAGGGCCAGAAGAGTGAGCTTGCTCAGAACAAAAGAACTGTGCTTCCTGCACACGGGCCATAACTAGTTCAACTCTGCTTAGGAAACTGACAAGAACAGTAGCTCCTCTTCAGTCCCATACACTGTACTTGCTGGGAACAGACGCGAGTGCTATTTGCACTGTGTATGGCAATGGGAGCGCAATAGTGACTTTCCTTACCAGAAAACAACTCTTGCTCGTAGGACCAGAAACTGCAAATTTTCAACTCCATTTAGTACTGGGAAACAAATGCTAGCTCGCCTTACAAGAAACACACTCTGCTTTTGAGAAAAGAGCACTATTCTAATCTACTGTGTTTCCTATGAGGTCCGAACAGTGAGCTTGCTCAGAACAAAAGAACTGTGCTTTCTACACACACGGGCCATATCTAGTTCAACTCTGCATAGGAAACAAACAAGAACAGTAGCTCTTCTTCAGTCCGATACACTGTACTTGCGGGGAACAGACGCGAGTGCTATTTGCACTGTGTATGGCATTGGAGCACAATAGTGACTCGTCTTTCCAGAAAACAACTCTTGCTCATAGGACAAAAAACTGCATGTGACTCAACTCCATTTAGGACTGGGAAACAAACGCTAGCTCGACTTCCAAGAAACACACTCTGCTTTTGAGAAAAGAGCACTCTTCTACTCTACTGTGTTTCCTAAGGGGTCCGAACAGTGAGCTTGCTCAGAAAAAAAGAACTGTGCTTCCTACATACACGGCCATATCTAGTTCAATTCTGCTTAGGAACCTGACAAGAACAGTAGATCCTCTTCAGTCCAATACACTGTACTTGCTGGGAACAGACGCCAGTGCTATTTGTCCTGTGTATGGCAATGGCAGCGCAATAGTGACTCTTCTTACCAGAAAACAACTCTTGCTTGTAGGACCAGAAACTGCATGTGATTCAACTCCATTTAGGACTGGGAAACAAAAGCTAGCTCACCTTACAAGAAACACACTCTGCTTTAAAGATAAGAGCACTCGTCTACTCTAATGTGTTTCCTATAGGGCCAGAAGAGTGAGCTTGCTCAGAACAAAAGAACTGTGCTTCCTACACACGGGCCATATCTAGTTCAACTCTGCTTAGGAAACTGACAAGAACAGTAGCTCCTCTTCAGTCCGATACACTGTACTTGCTGGGAACAGACACGAGTGCTATTAGCACTGTGTGTGTCAATGGGAGTGCAATAGTGACTTTCCTTACCAGAAAACAACTCTTGCTCATAAGACCAGAAACTGCATGTGATTCAACTCCATTTAGTTCTGGGAAACAAACGCGAGCTCGCCTTACAAGAAACACATTCTGCTTTAGAGAAAAGAGCACACTTCTACTCTACTGTGTTTCCTATAGGGCCAGAACAGTGAGCTTGCTCAGAACAAAAGAACTGTGCTTCCTACACACGGGACATAACTAGTTCAACTCTGCTTAGGAAACTGAGAAGAACAGTATCTCCTCTTCAGTCCAGTACATTGTAATTGCAGGGAACAGACGCGAGTGCTATTTGCACTGTGTATGGCATTGGAGCACAGTAGTGACTTCTCTTACCAGAAAACAACTCTTGCTCATAGGACAAAAAACTGCATGTGACTCAACTCCATTTAACTGGGAAACAAACGCTAGCTCGACTTCCAAGAAACACACTCTGCTTTTGAGAAAAGAGCACTCTTCTACTCTACTGTGTTTCCTATGTGTTCCGAACAGTGAGCTTGCTCAGAACAAAAAAACTGTGCTTCCTAATCACACGGCCATATCTAGTTCAACCCTGCATAGGAAACTGACAAGAACAGTAGCTCCTCTTTAGTCCGATACACTGTACTTGCTGGAAAGAGACACGAGTGCTATTTGCACTGTGTATGTCAATGGGAGCACAATAGTGACTCGTCTTACCAGAAAACAACTCATGCTCGTAGGACCAGAAACTGCATGTGATTCAACTCCATTTAGGAATGGGAAACAAACGCTAGCTCGCCTTACAAGAAACACACTCGGCTTTAGAGAAAAGAGCGTTCTTCTACTCTACTGTGTTTCTTATAGGGCCAGAACAGTGAGCTTGCTCAGAACATAAGAACTGTGCTGCCTACACACGGGCCATATCTAGTTGAACTCTGCTTAGGAAACTGACAAGAACAGTAGCTCCTCTTCAGTCCAATACACTGTACTTGCTGGGAACAGACGCGAGTGCTATTTGCACTGTGTATGGCAATGGGAGCGCAATAGTGACTTTCCTTTCCAGAAAACAACTCTTGCTCGTAGGACCAGAAACTGCATGTGATTCAACTCCATTTAGGACTGGAAACAAACGCTAGCTTAACTTCCAAGAAACACACTCTGCTTTTGAGAAAAGAGCACTCTTCTACTCTACTGTGTTTCCTATGTGTTCCGAACAGTGAGCTTCCTCAGAACAAAAAAACTGTGCTTCCTACACACACGGCCATATCTAGTTGAATTCTGCTTAGGAACCTGACAAGAACAGTAGATCCTCTTGAGTCCAATACACTGTACTTGCTGGGAACAGACGCCAGTGCTATTTGTCCTGTGTATGGCAATGGCAGAGCAATAGTGACTCTTGTTACCATAAAACAACTCTTGCTCTTAGACTAGAAACAGCATGTGATTCAACTCCATTTAGGACTCGGAAACAAACGCTAGCTCGCCTTACAAGAAACACATTCTTCTTTAGAGAAAAGAGCACTCTTCTACTCTACTGTGTTTCCTATAGGGCCAGAACAGTGAGCTTGCTCAGAACAAAAGAACTGTGCTTCCTACACACATGGGCCATATCTAGTTCAATTCTGCTTATGAAACTGACAAGAACAATAGCTCCTCTTCCTTCCAATACACTGTAATTGCAGGGAACAGACGCGAGTGCTATTTGCACTGTGTATGGCAATTGGAGCACAATAGTGACTTGTCTTACCAGAAAACAACTCTTGCTCGTAGGACAAAAAACTGCATGTGACTCAACTCCATTTAGGACTAGGAAACAAACGCTAGCTCGACTTCCAAGAAACACACTCTGCTTTTGAGAAAAGAGCACTCTTCTACTCTACTGTGTTTCCTATAGTGCCAGAAGAGTGAACTTGCTCAGAACATTAGAACTGTGCTTCCTACACACACGGCCATATCTAGTTCAATTCTGCTTAGGAACCTGACAAGAACAGTAGATCCTCTTCTGTACAATACACTGTACTTCCTGGGAACAGACGCCAGTGCTATTTGTCCTGTGTATGGCAAAGGCAGCGCAATAGTGACTCTTCTTACCATAAAACAACTCTTGCTCGTAGGACTAGAAACTTCATGTGATTCAACTCCATTTAGGACTGGGAAACAAACGCTAGCTTGCCTTACAAGAAACACACTCTACTATAGGGAAAAGAGCACTCTTCTACTCTATTGTGTTTCCTATAGGGCCAGAAGAGTGAGCTTGCTCAGAACAAAAGAACTGTGCTTCCTGCACACGGGCCATAACTAGTTCAACTCTGCTTAGGAAACTGACAAGAACAGTAGCTCCTCTTCAGTCCCATACACTGTACTTGCTGGGAACAGACGCGAGTGCTATTTGCACTGTGTATGGCAATGGGAGCGCAATAGTGACTTTCCTTACCAGAAAACAACTCTTGCTCGTAGGACCAGAAACTGCAAATTTTCAACTCCATTTAGTACTGGGAAACAAATGCTAGCTCGCCTTACAAGAAACACACTCTGCTTTTGAGAAAAGAGCACTATTCTAATCTACTGTGTTTCCTATGAGGTCCGAACAGTGAGCTTGCTCAGAACAAAAGAACTGTGCTTTCTACACACACGGGCCATATCTAGTTCAACTCTGCATAGGAAACAAACAAGAACAGTAGCTCTTCTTCAGTCCGATACACTGTACTTGCGGGGAACAGACGCGAGTGCTATTTGCACTGTGTATGGCATTGGAGCACAATAGTGACTCGTCTTTCCAGAAAACAACTCTTGCTCATAGGACAAAAAACTGCATGTGACTCAACTCCATTTAGGACTGGGAAACAAACGCTAGCTCGACTTCCAAGAAACACACTCTGCTTTTGAGAAAAGAGCACTCTTCTACTCTACTGTGTTTCCTAAGGGGTCCGAACAGTGAGCTTGCTCAGAAAAAAAGAACTGTGCTTCCTACATACACGGCCATATCTAGTTCAATTCTGCTTAGGAACCTGACAAGAACAGTAGATCCTCTTCAGTCCAATACACTGTACTTGCTGGGAACAGACGCCAGTGCTATTTGTCCTGTGTATGGCAATGGCAGCGCAATAGTGACTCTTCTTACCAGAAAACAACTCTTGCTTGTAGGACCAGAAACTGCATGTGATTCAACTCCATTTAGGACTGGGAAACAAAAGCTAGCTCACCTTACAAGAAACACACTCTGCTTTAAAGATAAGAGCACTCGTCTACTCTAATGTGTTTCCTATAGGGCCAGAAGAGTGAGCTTGCTCAGAACAAAAGAACTGTGCTTCCTACACACGGGCCATATCTAGTTCAACTCTGCTTAGGAAACTGACAAGAACAGTAGCTCCTCTTCAGTCCGATACACTGTACTTGCTGGGAACAGACACGAGTGCTATTAGCACTGTGTGTGTCAATGGGAGTGCAATAGTGACTTTCCTTACCAGAAAACAACTCTTGCTCATAAGACCAGAAACTGCATGTGATTCAACTCCATTTAGTTCTGGGAAACAAACGCGAGCTCGCCTTACAAGAAACACATTCTGCTTTAGAGAAAAGAGCACACTTCTACTCTACTGTGTTTCCTATAGGGCCAGAACAGTGAGCTTGCTCAGAACAAAAGAACTGTGCTTCCTACACACGGGACATAACTAGTTCAACTCTGCTTAGGAAACTGAGAAGAACAGTATCTCCTCTTCAGTCCAGTACATTGTAATTGCAGGGAACAGACGCGAGTGCTATTTGCACTGTGTATGGCATTGGAGCACAGTAGTGACTTCTCTTACCAGAAAACAACTCTTGCTCATAGGACAAAAAACTGCATGTGACTCAACTCCATTTAACTGGGAAACAAACGCTAGCTCGACTTCCAAGAAACACACTCTGCTTTTGAGAAAAGAGCACTCTTCTACTCTACTGTGTTTCCTATGTGTTCCGAACAGTGAGCTTGCTCAGAACAAAAAAACTGTGCTTCCTAATCACACGGCCATATCTAGTTCAACCCTGCATAGGAAACTGACAAGAACAGTAGCTCCTCTTTAGTCCGATACACTGTACTTGCTGGAAAGAGACACGAGTGCTATTTGCACTGTGTATGTCAATGGGAGCACAATAGTGACTCGTCTTACCAGAAAACAACTCATGCTCGTAGGACCAGAAACTGCATGTGATTCAACTCCATTTAGGAATGGGAAACAAACGCTAGCTCGCCTTACAAGAAACACACTCGGCTTTAGAGAAAAGAGCGTTCTTCTACTCTACTGTGTTTCTTATAGGGCCAGAACAGTGAGCTTGCTCAGAACATAAGAACTGTGCTGCCTACACACGGGCCATATCTAGTTGAACTCTGCTTAGGAAACTGACAAGAACAGTAGCTCCTCTTCAGTCCAATACACTGTACTTGCTGGGAACAGACGCGAGTGCTATTTGCACTGTGTATGGCAATGGGAGCGCAATAGTGACTTTCCTTTCCAGAAAACAACTCTTGCTCGTAGGACCAGAAACTGCATGTGATTCAACTCCATTTAGGACTGGAAACAAACGCTAGCTTAACTTCCAAGAAACACACTCTGCTTTTGAGAAAAGAGCACTCTTCTACTCTACTGTGTTTCCTATGTGTTCCGAACAGTGAGCTTCCTCAGAACAAAAAAACTGTGCTTCCTACACACACGGCCATATCTAGTTGAATTCTGCTTAGGAACCTGACAAGAACAGTAGATCCTCTTGAGTCCAATACACTGTACTTGCTGGGAACAGACGCCAGTGCTATTTGTCCTGTGTATGGCAATGGCAGAGCAATAGTGACTCTTGTTACCATAAAACAACTCTTGCTCTTAGACTAGAAACAGCATGTGATTCAACTCCATTTAGGACTCGGAAACAAACGCTAGCTCGCCTTACAAGAAACACATTCTTCTTTAGAGAAAAGAGCACTCTTCTACTCTACTGTGTTTCCTATAGGGCCAGAACAGTGAGCTTGCTCAGAACAAAAGAACTGTGCTTCCTACACACATGGGCCATATCTAGTTCAATTCTGCTTATGAAACTGACAAGAACAATAGCTCCTCTTCCTTCCAATACACTGTAATTGCAGGGAACAGACGCGAGTGCTATTTGCACTGTGTATGGCAATTGGAGCACAATAGTGACTTGTCTTACCAGAAAACAACTCTTGCTCGTAGGACAAAAAACTGCATGTGACTCAACTCCATTTAGGACTAGGAAACAAACGCTAGCTCGACTTCCAAGAAACACACTCTGCTTTTGAGAAAAGAGCACTCTTCTACTCTACTGTGTTTCCTATAGTGCCAGAAGAGTGAACTTGCTCAGAACATTAGAACTGTGCTTCCTACACACACGGCCATATCTAGTTCAATTCTGCTTAGGAACCTGACAAGAACAGTAGATCCTCTTCTGTACAATACACTGTACTTCCTGGGAACAGACGCCAGTGCTATTTGTCCTGTGTATGGCAAAGGCAGCGCAATAGTGACTCTTCTTACCATAAAACAACTCTTGCTCGTAGGACTAGAAACTTCATGTGATTCAACTCCATTTAGGACTGGGAAACAAACGCTAGCTTGCCTTACAAGAAACACACTCTACTATAGGGAAAAGAGCACTCTTCTACTCTATTGTGTTTCCTATAGGGCCAGAAGAGTGAGCTTGCTCAGAACAAAAGAACTGTGCTTCCTGCACACGGGCCATAACTAGTTCAACTCTGCTTAGGAAACTGACAAGAACAGTAGCTCCTCTTCAGTCCCATACACTGTACTTGCTGGGAACAGACGCGAGTGCTATTTGCACTGTGTATGGCAATGGGAGCGCAATAGTGACTTTCCTTACCAGAAAACAACTCTTGCTCGTAGGACCAGAAACTGCAAATTTTCAACTCCATTTAGTACTGGGAAACAAATGCTAGCTCGCCTTACAAGAAACACACTCTGCTTTTGAGAAAAGAGCACTATTCTAATCTACTGTGTTTCCTATGAGGTCCGAACAGTGAGCTTGCTCAGAACAAAAGAACTGTGCTTTCTACACACACGGGCCATATCTAGTTCAACTCTGCATAGGAAACAAACAAGAACAGTAGCTCTTCTTCAGTCCGATACACTGTACTTGCGGGGAACAGACGCGAGTGCTATTTGCACTGTGTATGGCATTGGAGCACAATAGTGACTCGTCTTTCCAGAAAACAACTCTTGCTCATAGGACAAAAAACTGCATGTGACTCAACTCCATTTAGGACTGGGAAACAAACGCTAGCTCGACTTCCAAGAAACACACTCTGCTTTTGAGAAAAGAGCACTCTTCTACTCTACTGTGTTTCCTAAGGGGTCCGAACAGTGAGCTTGCTCAGAAAAAAAGAACTGTGCTTCCTACATACACGGCCATATCTAGTTCAATTCTGCTTAGGAACCTGACAAGAACAGTAGATCCTCTTCAGTCCAATACACTGTACTTGCTGGGAACAGACGCCAGTGCTATTTGTCCTGTGTATGGCAATGGCAGCGCAATAGTGACTCTTCTTACCAGAAAACAACTCTTGCTTGTAGGACCAGAAACTGCATGTGATTCAACTCCATTTAGGACTGGGAAACAAAAGCTAGCTCACCTTACAAGAAACACACTCTGCTTTAAAGATAAGAGCACTCGTCTACTCTAATGTGTTTCCTATAGGGCCAGAAGAGTGAGCTTGCTCAGAACAAAAGAACTGTGCTTCCTACACACGGGCCATATCTAGTTCAACTCTGCTTAGGAAACTGACAAGAACAGTAGCTCCTCTTCAGTCCGATACACTGTACTTGCTGGGAACAGACACGAGTGCTATTAGCACTGTGTGTGTCAATGGGAGTGCAATAGTGACTTTCCTTACCAGAAAACAACTCTTGCTCATAAGACCAGAAACTGCATGTGATTCAACTCCATTTAGTTCTGGGAAACAAACGCGAGCTCGCCTTACAAGAAACACATTCTGCTTTAGAGAAAAGAGCACACTTCTACTCTACTGTGTTTCCTATAGGGCCAGAACAGTGAGCTTGCTCAGAACAAAAGAACTGTGCTTCCTACACACGGGACATAACTAGTTCAACTCTGCTTAGGAAACTGAGAAGAACAGTATCTCCTCTTCAGTCCAGTACATTGTAATTGCAGGGAACAGACGCGAGTGCTATTTGCACTGTGTATGGCATTGGAGCACAGTAGTGACTTCTCTTACCAGAAAACAACTCTTGCTCATAGGACAAAAAACTGCATGTGACTCAACTCCATTTAACTGGGAAACAAACGCTAGCTCGACTTCCAAGAAACACACTCTGCTTTTGAGAAAAGAGCACTCTTCTACTCTACTGTGTTTCCTATGTGTTCCGAACAGTGAGCTTGCTCAGAACAAAAAAACTGTGCTTCCTAATCACACGGCCATATCTAGTTCAACCCTGCATAGGAAACTGACAAGAACAGTAGCTCCTCTTTAGTCCGATACACTGTACTTGCTGGAAAGAGACACGAGTGCTATTTGCACTGTGTATGTCAATGGGAGCACAATAGTGACTCGTCTTACCAGAAAACAACTCATGCTCGTAGGACCAGAAACTGCATGTGATTCAACTCCATTTAGGAATGGGAAACAAACGCTAGCTCGCCTTACAAGAAACACACTCGGCTTTAGAGAAAAGAGCGTTCTTCTACTCTACTGTGTTTCTTATAGGGCCAGAACAGTGAGCTTGCTCAGAACATAAGAACTGTGCTGCCTACACACGGGCCATATCTAGTTGAACTCTGCTTAGGAAACTGACAAGAACAGTAGCTCCTCTTCAGTCCAATACACTGTACTTGCTGGGAACAGACGCGAGTGCTATTTGCACTGTGTATGGCAATGGGAGCGCAATAGTGACTTTCCTTTCCAGAAAACAACTCTTGCTCGTAGGACCAGAAACTGCATGTGATTCAACTCCATTTAGGACTGGAAACAAACGCTAGCTTAACTTCCAAGAAACACACTCTGCTTTTGAGAAAAGAGCACTCTTCTACTCTACTGTGTTTCCTATGTGTTCCGAACAGTGAGCTTCCTCAGAACAAAAAAACTGTGCTTCCTACACACACGGCCATATCTAGTTGAATTCTGCTTAGGAACCTGACAAGAACAGTAGATCCTCTTGAGTCCAATACACTGTACTTGCTGGGAACAGACGCCAGTGCTATTTGTCCTGTGTATGGCAATGGCAGAGCAATAGTGACTCTTGTTACCATAAAACAACTCTTGCTCTTAGACTAGAAACAGCATGTGATTCAACTCCATTTAGGACTCGGAAACAAACGCTAGCTCGCCTTACAAGAAACACATTCTTCTTTAGAGAAAAGAGCACTCTTCTACTCTACTGTGTTTCCTATAGGGCCAGAACAGTGAGCTTGCTCAGAACAAAAGAACTGTGCTTCCTACACACATGGGCCATATCTAGTTCAATTCTGCTTATGAAACTGACAAGAACAATAGCTCCTCTTCCTTCCAATACACTGTAATTGCAGGGAACAGACGCGAGTGCTATTTGCACTGTGTATGGCAATTGGAGCACAATAGTGACTTGTCTTACCAGAAAACAACTCTTGCTCGTAGGACAAAAAACTGCATGTGACTCAACTCCATTTAGGACTAGGAAACAAACGCTAGCTCGACTTCCAAGAAACACACTCTGCTTTTGAGAAAAGAGCACTCTTCTACTCTACTGTGTTTCCTATAGTGCCAGAAGAGTGAACTTGCTCAGAACATTAGAACTGTGCTTCCTACACACACGGCCATATCTAGTTCAATTCTGCTTAGGAACCTGACAAGAACAGTAGATCCTCTTCTGTACAATACACTGTACTTCCTGGGAACAGACGCCAGTGCTATTTGTCCTGTGTATGGCAAAGGCAGCGCAATAGTGACTCTTCTTACCATAAAACAACTCTTGCTCGTAGGACTAGAAACTTCATGTGATTCAACTCCATTTAGGACTGGGAAACAAACGCTAGCTTGCCTTACAAGAAACACACTCTACTATAGGGAAAAGAGCACTCTTCTACTCTATTGTGTTTCCTATAGGGCCAGAAGAGTGAGCTTGCTCAGAACAAAAGAACTGTGCTTCCTGCACACGGGCCATAACTAGTTCAACTCTGCTTAGGAAACTGACAAGAACAGTAGCTCCTCTTCAGTCCCATACACTGTACTTGCTGGGAACAGACGCGAGTGCTATTTGCACTGTGTATGGCAATGGGAGCGCAATAGTGACTTTCCTTACCAGAAAACAACTCTTGCTCGTAGGACCAGAAACTGCAAATTTTCAACTCCATTTAGTACTGGGAAACAAATGCTAGCTCGCCTTACAAGAAACACACTCTGCTTTTGAGAAAAGAGCACTATTCTAATCTACTGTGTTTCCTATGAGGTCCGAACAGTGAGCTTGCTCAGAACAAAAGAACTGTGCTTTCTACACACACGGGCCATATCTAGTTCAACTCTGCATAGGAAACAAACAAGAACAGTAGCTCTTCTTCAGTCCGATACACTGTACTTGCGGGGAACAGACGCGAGTGCTATTTGCACTGTGTATGGCATTGGAGCACAATAGTGACTCGTCTTTCCAGAAAACAACTCTTGCTCATAGGACAAAAAACTGCATGTGACTCAACTCCATTTAGGACTGGGAAACAAACGCTAGCTCGACTTCCAAGAAACACACTCTGCTTTTGAGAAAAGAGCACTCTTCTACTCTACTGTGTTTCCTAAGGGGTCCGAACAGTGAGCTTGCTCAGAAAAAAAGAACTGTGCTTCCTACATACACGGCCATATCTAGTTCAATTCTGCTTAGGAACCTGACAAGAACAGTAGATCCTCTTCAGTCCAATACACTGTACTTGCTGGGAACAGACGCCAGTGCTATTTGTCCTGTGTATGGCAATGGCAGCGCAATAGTGACTCTTCTTACCAGAAAACAACTCTTGCTTGTAGGACCAGAAACTGCATGTGATTCAACTCCATTTAGGACTGGGAAACAAAAGCTAGCTCACCTTACAAGAAACACACTCTGCTTTAAAGATAAGAGCACTCGTCTACTCTAATGTGTTTCCTATAGGGCCAGAAGAGTGAGCTTGCTCAGAACAAAAGAACTGTGCTTCCTACACACGGGCCATATCTAGTTCAACTCTGCTTAGGAAACTGACAAGAACAGTAGCTCCTCTTCAGTCCGATACACTGTACTTGCTGGGAACAGACACGAGTGCTATTAGCACTGTGTGTGTCAATGGGAGTGCAATAGTGACTTTCCTTACCAGAAAACAACTCTTGCTCATAAGACCAGAAACTGCATGTGATTCAACTCCATTTAGTTCTGGGAAACAAACGCGAGCTCGCCTTACAAGAAACACATTCTGCTTTAGAGAAAAGAGCACACTTCTACTCTACTGTGTTTCCTATAGGGCCAGAACAGTGAGCTTGCTCAGAACAAAAGAACTGTGCTTCCTACACACGGGACATAACTAGTTCAACTCTGCTTAGGAAACTGAGAAGAACAGTATCTCCTCTTCAGTCCAGTACATTGTAATTGCAGGGAACAGACGCGAGTGCTATTTGCACTGTGTATGGCATTGGAGCACAGTAGTGACTTCTCTTACCAGAAAACAACTCTTGCTCATAGGACAAAAAACTGCATGTGACTCAACTCCATTTAACTGGGAAACAAACGCTAGCTCGACTTCCAAGAAACACACTCTGCTTTTGAGAAAAGAGCACTCTTCTACTCTACTGTGTTTCCTATGTGTTCCGAACAGTGAGCTTGCTCAGAACAAAAAAACTGTGCTTCCTAATCACACGGCCATATCTAGTTCAACCCTGCATAGGAAACTGACAAGAACAGTAGCTCCTCTTTAGTCCGATACACTGTACTTGCTGGAAAGAGACACGAGTGCTATTTGCACTGTGTATGTCAATGGGAGCACAATAGTGACTCGTCTTACCAGAAAACAACTCATGCTCGTAGGACCAGAAACTGCATGTGATTCAACTCCATTTAGGAATGGGAAACAAACGCTAGCTCGCCTTACAAGAAACACACTCGGCTTTAGAGAAAAGAGCGTTCTTCTACTCTACTGTGTTTCTTATAGGGCCAGAACAGTGAGCTTGCTCAGAACATAAGAACTGTGCTGCCTACACACGGGCCATATCTAGTTGAACTCTGCTTAGGAAACTGACAAGAACAGTAGCTCCTCTTCAGTCCAATACACTGTACTTGCTGGGAACAGACGCGAGTGCTATTTGCACTGTGTATGGCAATGGGAGCGCAATAGTGACTTTCCTTTCCAGAAAACAACTCTTGCTCGTAGGACCAGAAACTGCATGTGATTCAACTCCATTTAGGACTGGAAACAAACGCTAGCTTAACTTCCAAGAAAC
>NW_026736781.1:0-59000 GCF_949786415.1 Peromyscus eremicus | reverse complement strand
ACACCGGGGCCATATCTAGTTCAACTCTGCTTAGGAAACTGACAAGAACAGAGGATCCTCTTTAGTCCAATTCACTGTACTTGCTTAGAACAGATGCGAGTGCTATTTGCACTGTGTATGACAATGGGAGCGCAACAGTGACTCTTATTACCAGAAAACAACTCTTGCTCGTAGGACCAGAAACTGCATGTCATTCAACTCAATTTCTGACTGAGAAACAAACATTAGCTCGCCTAACAAGAAACACACTCTGCTTTTGAGAAAAGAGCACTCTTCTACTCAACTGTGTTTCCTATGTTGTCGAACAGTAAGCTTGCTCAGAAAAAAAGAACTGTGCTTCCTACACACACGGGCCATATCTTGTTCAACTCTGCTTAGGAAACTGACAAGAACAGTAGATCCTCTTCAGTCCAATACACTGTACATGCTGGGAACAGTTGCCAGTGCTATTTGCACTGTGTATGACAATGGGACCGCAACAGTGACTCTTCTTACCAGAAAACAACTCTTGCTCGAGGGACCAGAAACTGCATGGGATTCAACTCCATTTAGGACTGGGAAACAAACGCTATCTCGCCTTACAAGAAACACAATCTGCTTTTGAGAAAAGAGCACTCTTCTACTCTACTGTGTTTCCTAAGTGTTCCGAACAGTGAGCTTGTTCAGAACAAAAGAACTGTGCTTCCTACACACACGGGCCATATCTAGTTCAACTCTGCTTAAAAAACTTACAAGAAAAGTAGCTCCTCTTCAGCACAATACACTGTACTTGCTGGGAACAGATGCGAGTGCTATTTGCACTGTGTATCGCAATGTGAGCTCAATAGTGACTTTCCTTACCAGAAAACAACTCTTGCTCGTAGGACCGAAAACTGCACGTGATTCAACTCCATTTAGAACTGGGAAATAAACGCTAGCTTGCCTTACGAGAAACACACTCTGCTTTTGAGAAAAGAGCACTCTTCTACTCTACTGTGTTTCTTATATGGCCAGAACAGTGAGCTTGCTCAGAACAAAAGACCTGTGCTTCCTACACACACGGCCATATCTAGTTCAATTTTACTTAGGAAACTGACAAGTACAGTAGCTCCTCTTCAGTCCAGTACACTGTACTTGCTGAGAACAGACGCGTGTGCTATTTGCACTGTGTATGGCAATGGGAGCACAACAGTGACTCTTCTTACCAGAAAACAAATCTTGTTCATAGGACCAGAAACTGCATGGGATTCAATTCCATTTCTGACTGGGAAACAAACACTAACTCGCCTTACAAGAAACACACTCTGATTTTGAGAAAAGAGCACTCTTCTACTCTACTTTTTCTTCTATGTTGTCTGAACAGTGAGCTTGCTCAGAACAAAAGAACTGTGCTTCCTACACACACGGGCCATATCTAGTTCAACTCGGCCTAGGAAACTGACAAGAACAGTAGCTCCTCTTCAGTCCAATACACTGTAATTGCTGGGAACAGACGCTAGTGCTATTTGCACTGTGTATGGCAATGGGAGCTCAATAGTGACTTTCCACACCAGAAAACAACTCTTGCTCGTAGGACCAAAAACTGCATGTGATTTAACTCCATTTAGGACTGGGAAACAAACGCTAGCTCGCCTTACAAGAAACGCTCTCTACTTTTGAGAAAAGAGCACTCTTCTACTCTACTGTGTTTCCTATAGGGCCAGTACAGCGAGCTTGCTCAGAACAAAAGAACTGTGCTTCCTACACACATGGCCATATCCAGTTCAATTCTGCTTAAGAAACTGACAAGAACAGTAGTTCCTCTTCAGTCCAATACACTCTACATGCTGGGAACAGACGCCAGTGCTATTTGCCCTGTGTATGACAATGGGAGCACAATAGTGTCTCTTCTTACCAGAAAAAAACTCTTGCTCGTAGGACCAAAAACTGCATGTGATTCAACTCCATTTAGGACTGGGAAACAAACGCTAGCTTGCCTTACAAGAAACACACTCTGCTTTTGGGAAAAGAGCACTCTTCTACTCTGCTGTGTTTCCTATAGGGCCAGTACAGTCAGCTTGCTCAGAACAAAAGAACTGTGCTTCCTTTACACACGGGCCATATCAAGTTCAATTCTGCTTAGGAAACTGACAAGAACAGTAGATCCTCTTCAGTCCAATACACTGTACTTGCTGGGAACAGACGCCAGTGCTATTTGCACTGTATACAACAATGGGAGCACAATAGTTTCTCCCTTACCAGAAAAAAATTCTTGCTTGTAGGACCAGAAACTGCATGTGATTCAACTCCACATAGGACTGGGAAACAAATGCTAGCTCGTCTTACAAGAAACATGCTCTGCTTTTGAGAAAAGGGAACACTTCTACTCTACTGTGTTTCCTATGGTGTCCGAACAGTGAGCTTGCTCAGAAAAAAAGAACTGTGCTTCCTTCACACACGGGCCATATCTAGTTCAATTCTGCTTAGGAAACTGACAAGAACAGTAGCTCCTCTTCAGTCCAATACACTCTACATGCTGGGAACAGACGCCAGTGCTATTTGTCCTGTGTATGACAATGGGAGCACAATAGTGTCTCTTCTTACCAGAAAACAACTCTTGCTCGTAGGACCAGAAACTGCATGGGATTCAACTCCATTTAGGACTGGAAAACAAACGCTAGCTCGCCTTACAAGAAACACACTCTGCTTTTGAGAAAAGAGCACTCTTCTACTCTACTGTGTTTCCTATGGTGTCCGACGAGTGAGCTTGCTCAGAACAAAAGAACTGTGCTTCCTACACACACGGGCCATATCTAGTTCAACTCTGCTTAGGAAACTGACAAGAACAGTAGCTCCTCTTCAGTCCAATACACTGTACTTGCTGGGAACAGACGCCAGTGCTATTTGCACTGTGTATGGCAATGGGAGCGCAATAGTGTCTCTTCTTACCAGAAAACAACTCTTGCTCGTAGAACCAGAAACTGCATGTGATTCAACTCCATTTAGGACTGGGAAAAAAACGCTAGCTCGCCTTACAAGAAACACACTCTGCTTTTGAGAAAAGAGCACTCTTCTACTTTACTATGTTTTCTATATGGCCAGAACAGTGAGCTTACTCAGAACAAATAAACTGTGCTTCCTACACACACGGGCCACATCTAGTTCAACTCTGATTAGGAAACTGACAAGAACAGTAGCTACTCTTCAGTCCAATGCACTGTAATTCCTGGGAACTGACGCGAGTACTATTTGCACTTTGTACGGAAATGGGAGCGCAATAGTGACTTTCCTTACCAGAACAAAACTCTTGCTCGTAGGACTAAAAACTGCATGTGATTCAACTCCATTTAGTACTGGGAAACAAATGTTAGCTCGCCTTACAAGAAACACACTCTGCTTTTGAGAAAAGAGCACTCGTCTATTCTCCTGTGTTACCTATAGGGCCGGTACAGCAAGCTTGCTCAGAACAAAAGAACTGTGCTTCCTACACACATGGCCATATCCAGTTCAATTCTGCTTAGGAAACTGACAATGACAGTAGCTCCTCTTCAGTCCAATACACTCTACATGCTGGGAACAGACGCCAGTGCTATTTGCCCTGTGTATGACAATGGGAGCACAATAGTGTCTCTTCTTACCAGAAAACAACTCTTGCTCGTAGGACCAGAAACTGCATGGTATTAAACTCCATTTAGGAAGGGGAAACAAACGCTACCTCGCCTTACAAGAAACACACTCTGCTTTTGAGAAAAGAGCACTCTTCTACTCTACTGTGTTTCCCAAGGGCCAGAACAGTGAGCTGGCTCAGAACAAAAGAACTGTGCTTCCTACACACGGGCCATATGTAGTTCAACTCTGCTTAGGAAACTGACAAGAACATTATCTCCTCTTCAGTCCAATACACTGTACTTGCTGGGAACAGACGCGAGTGCTATTTGCACTTTGTATGGAAATGGGAGCGCAATAGTGACTTTCCTTACCAGAAAACAACTCTTGCTCATTGGACCAAAAACTGCATGTGATTCAACTCCATTTAGGACTGGGAAACAAACATTAGCTCGCCTTACAAGAAACACACTCTGCTTTTGAGAAAAGAGCACTCTTCTACTCTGCTGTGTTTCCTATAGTGCCAGTACAGTGAGCTTGCTCAGAACAAAAGAACTGTGCTTCCTTCACACACGGGCCATATCTAGTTCAATTCTGCATAGGAAACTGACAAGAACAGTAGATCCTCTTCAGTCCAATACACTGTACTTGCTGGGAACAGACGCCAGTGCTGTTTGCACTGTGTATGACAATGGGAGAGTAATAGTGACTCTTCTTACCAGAAAACAACTCTTGCTCGTAGGACCAGAAACTGCATGTGATTCAACTCCATTTAGGACTGGGAAACAAACCCTAGCTCGCCTTACAAGAAACACCCTCGGCTATTGAGAAAAGAGCACTCTTCTACTCTACTGTGTTTCCTATGGGGTCCGAACAGTGAGCTTGCTCAGAAAAAGGAACTGTGCTTCCTACACACATGGGCCATATCTAGTTCAACTCTGCTTAGGAAACTGACAAGAACATTATCTCCTCCTCAGTCCAATACAATGTACTTGCTGGGAACGGACGCCAGTGCTATTTGCACTGTGTATGGCAATGGGAGCGCAATAGTGACTCTTCTTACCAGAAAACAACTCTTGCTCGTAGGACTAAAAACTGCATGGGATTCAACTCCATTTAGGACTGGGAAACAAACACTAGCTCACCTTACAAGAAACACACTCTGCTTTTGAGAAAAGAGCACTCTTCTACTCTGCTGTGTTTCCTATGGGGCCAGTACAGTGAGCTTCCTCAGAACAAAAGAACTGTGCTTCCTACACACATGGGCCATATCTAGTTCAACTCTGCTTAGGAAACTGACAAGAACAGTAGATCCTCTTCAGGCCAATACACTGTACATGCTGGGAACAGACGCAAGTCCTATTTGCCCTGTGTATGACAAAGGGAGTGCAATAGTGAGTCTTCTTACCAGAAAACAACTCTTGCTCGTAGGACCAGAAACTGCATGGAATTCAACTCCATTTAGGTCTGGGAAGCAAACGCTAGGTCGCCTTACAAGAAACACACTCGGCTTTTGAGATAAGAGCACTCTTCTACTCTACTGTGTTTTCTATGGGGTCCAAACAGTGAGCTGGCTCAGTACAAAAGAACTGTGCTTCGTACACACAGGGGCCATATCTAGTTCAACTCTGCTTAGAAAACTGACAAGAACAGTAGCTCCTCTTCAGTCCAATACTCTGTACTTGCTGGGAACAGACGCCAGTGATATTTGCACGGTGTATGACAATGGGAGCACAATAGTGACTCTTCTTACCAGAAAACAACTCTTGCTCGTAGGACCAGAAACTGCATGTGATTCAACTCCATTTAGGACTGGGAAACAAACGCTAGCTCGCCTTACAAGAAACACACTCTGCTTTTGAGAAAAGAGCACTCTTCTGCTCTACTGTGTTTCCTATAAGGCCAAAACAGTGAGCTTCCTCAGAACAAAAGAACTGTGCTTCCTACACACACGGGCCATATCTAGTTCAATTCTGCTTATGAAACTGACAAGAACAGTATCTCCTATTCTGTCCAATACACTGTACTTGCTGGGAACAGGTGCCAGTGCTATTTGCACTGTGTATGCCAATGGAAGCGCAATAGTGACTCTTCTTACAGGAAACAACTCTTGCTCGTAGGACCAGAAACTGCATGTGATTAAACTCCATTTAGGACTGGGAAACAAACGCTAGCTCGTCTTACAAGAAACACACTCTGCTTTTGAGAAAAGAGCACTCTTCTACTCTACTGTGTTTTCTATAGGGCCAGAAGAGAGAGCTTGCTCAGAACAAAAGAACTGTGCTTCCTACACACAGGGGCCATATCTATTTCAACTGTGCTTAGGAAACTGACAAGAATAGTAGCTCCTCTTCAGTCCAATACACTGTACTTGCTGGGAACAGACGACAGTGCTATTTGCACTGTGTATGGCTAAGGGAGCACAATAGTGACTTTCCTTACCAGAAAACAACTCTTGCTCGTAGGACCAAAAACTGCATGTGATTCAACTCCATTTAGGACTGGAAAACAAACGCTAGGTCACCTTACAAGAAACACACTCTGCTTTTGATAAAAGAGCACTCTTCTACTCTACTGTGTTTCCTGTGATGTCCGAAGAGTGAGCTTGCTCAGAACAAAAGAACTATGCTTCCTACAAACACAGGCCATATCTAGTTCAACTCTGCTTGGGAAACTGACCAGAACAGTAGCTCCTCTTCAGTCCGAAACACTGTACTTGCTGGGAACTGACGCGAGTACTATTTGCACTGTGTATGGCAATGGGAGCGCAATAGTGACTTTCCTTACCAGAAAACAACTATTGCTCATAGAACCAGAAACTGCATGTGATTCAACTCCATTTAGGACTGGGATACAAATGCTAGCACGCCTTACATGAAACACACTCTGCTTTTGAGAAAAGAGCACTCTTCTACTCTACTGTGCTTCCTATGGGGTCCGAACAGTGAGCTTGCTCAGAACAAAAGAACTGTGCTTCCTACACACACCGGCCATATCTAGTTCAACTCTGCTTAGGAAACTGAGAAGAACAGTAGCTCCTCTTCAGTCCAAGACACTGTACTTTCGGGGAACAGCCGCGAGTGCTATTTGCACTGTGTATGGCAATTGGAGCACAATAGTGACTCGTCTTACCAGAAAACAACTCTTGCTCGTAGGACAAAAAACTGCATGTGACTCAACTCCATTTAGGACTGGGAAACAAACGCTAGCTCGCCTTACAAGAAACACACTCTGCTTTTGAGAAAAGAGCACTCTTCTACTCTACTGTGTTTCCTTTTGGGTCTGAACAGTGAGCTTGCTCAGAACAAAAGGACTGTGCTTCCTACACACATGGCCATAACTAGTTCAATTCTGCTTAGGAACCTGACAAGAACAGTAGATCCTCTTCAGTCCAATACACTGTACTTGCTGCTAACAGACGCCAGTGCTATTTGTCCTGTGTATGGCAATGGCAGCGCAATAGTGACTCTTCTTACCATAAAACAACTCTTGCTCATAGGACCAGAAACTGCATGTGATTCAACTCCATTTAGGACTGGGAAACAAAAGCTAGCTCACCTTACAAGAAACACACTCTGCTTTAGAGAAAAGAGCACTCTTCTACTCTACTGTGTTTCCTATGGGGCCAGAACAGTGAGCTTGCTCAGAACAAAAGAACTGTGCTTCATACACACGGGCCATATCTAGTTCAACTCTGCTTAGGAAACTGACAAGAACAGTAGCTCCTCTTCAGTCCGGTACACTGTACTTGCTGGGAACAGACGCGAGTGCTATTTGCACTGTGTAGGACAATGGGAGCACAATAGTGACTTTCCTTACCAGAAAACAACTCTTGCTCGTAGGACCAGAAACTGCATGTGATTCCACTCCATTTAGTACTGGGAAGCAAATGCTAGCTCGCCTTACAAGAAACACACTCTGCTTTTGAGAAAAGGGCACTCTTCTACTCTACTGTGTTTCCTATGGGGTCCGAACAGTGAGCTTGCTAAGAACAAAAGAACTGTGCTTCCTACACACCGGGGCCATATCTAGTTCAACTCTGCTTAGGAAACTGACAAGAACAGAGGATCCTCTTTAGTCCAATTCACTGTACTTGCTTAGAACAGATGCGAGTGCTATTTGCACTGTGTATGACAATGGGAGCACAACAGTGACTCTTATTACCAGAAAACAACTCTTGCTCGTAGGACCAGAAACTGCATGTCATTCAACTCAATTTCTGACTGAGAAACAAACATTAGCTCGCCTAACAAGAAACACACTCTGCTTTTGAGAAAAGAGCACTCTTCTACTCAACTGTGTTTCCTATGTTGTCGAACAGTAAGCTTGCTCAGAAAAAAAGAACTGTGCTTCCTACACACACGGGCCATATCTTGTTCAACTCTGCTTAGGAAACTGACAAGAACAGTAGATCCTCTTCAGTCCAATACACTGTACATGCTGGGAACAGTTGCCAGTGCTATTTTCACTGTGTATGACAATGGGACCGCAACAGTGACTCTTCTTACCAGAAAACAACTCTTGCTCGAGGGACCAGAAACTGCATGGGATTCAACTCCATTTAGGACTGGGAAACAAACGCTATCTCGCCTTACAAGAAACACAATCTGCTTTTGAGAAAAGAGCACTCTTCTACTCTACTGTGTTTCCTAAGTGTTCCGAACAGTGAGCTTGTTCAGAACAAAAGAACTGTGCTTCCTACACACACGGGCCATATCTAGTTCAACTCTGCTTAAAAAACTTACAAGAAAAGTAGCTCCTCTTCAGCACAATACACTGTACTTGCTGGGAACAGATGCGAGTGCTATTTGCACTGTGTATCGCAATGTGAGCTCAATAGTGACTTTCCTTACCAGAAAACAACTCTTGCTCGTAGGACCGAAAACTGCACGTGATTCAACTCCATTTAGAACTGGGAAATAAACGCTAGCTTGCCTTACGAGAAACACACTCTGCTTTTGAGAAAAGAGCACTCTTCTACTCTACTGTGTTTCTTATATGGCCAGAACAGTGAGCTTGCTCAGAACAAAAGACCTGTGCTTCCTACACACACGGCCATATCTAGTTCAATTTTACTTAGGAAACTGACAAGTACAGTAGCTCCTCTTCAGTCCAGTACACTGTACTTGCTGAGAACAGACGCGTGTGCTATTTGCACTGTGTATGGCAATGGGAGCACAACAGTGACTCTTCTTACCAGAAAACAAATCTTGTTCATAGGACCAGAAACTGCATGGGATTCAATTCCATTTCTGACTGGGAAACAAACACTAACTCGCCTTACAAGAAACACACTCTGATTTTGAGAAAAGAGCACTCTTCTACTCTACTTTTTCTTCTATGTTGTCTGAACAGTGAGCTTGCTCAGAACAAAAGAACTGTGCTTCCTACACACACGGGCCATATCTAGTTCAACTCGGCCTAGGAAACTGACAAGAACAGTAGCTCCTCTTCAGTCCAATACACTGTAATTGCTGGGAACAGACGCTAGTGCTATTTGCACTGTGTATGGCAATGGGAGCTCAATAGTGACTTTCCACACCAGAAAACAACTCTTGCTCGTAGGACCAAAAACTGCATGTGATTTAACTCCATTTAGGACTGGGAAACAAACGCTAGCTCGCCTTACAAGAAACGCTCTCTCCTTTTGAGAAAAGAGCACTCTTCTACTCTACTGTGTTTCCTATAGGGCCAGTACAGCGAGCTTGCTCAGAACAAAAGAACTGTGCTTCCTACACACATGGCCATATCCAGTTCAATTCTGCTTAAGAAACTGACAAGAACAGTAGTTCCTCTTCAGTCCAATACACTCTACATGCTGGGAACAGACGCCAGTGCTATTTGCCCTGTGTATGACAATGGGAGCACAATAGTGTCTCTTCTTACCAGAAAAAAACTCTTGCTCGTAGGACCAAAAACTGCATGTGATTCAACTCCATTTAGGACTGGGAAACAAACGCTAGCTTGCCTTACAAGAAACACACTCTGCTTTTGGGAAAAGAGCACTCTTCTACTCTGCTGTGTTTCCTATAGGGCCAGTACAGTCAGCTTGCTCAGAACAAAAGAACTGTGCTTCCTTTACACACGGGCCATATCAAGTTCAATTCTGCTTAGGAAACTGACAAGAACAGTAGATCCTCTTCAGTCCAATACACTGTACTTGCTGGGAACAGACGCCAGTGCTATTTGCACTGTATACAACAATGGGAGCACAATAGTTTCTCCCTTACCAGAAAAAAATTCTTGCTTGTAGGACCAGAAACTGCATGTGATTCAACTCCACATAGGACTGGGAAACAAATGCTAGCTCGTCTTACAAGAAACATGCTCTGCTTTTGAGAAAAGGGAACACTTCTACTCTACTGTGTTTCCTATGGTGTCCGAACAGTGAGCTTGCTCAGAAAAAAAGAACTGTGCTTCCTTCACACACGGGCCATATCTAGTTCAATTCTGCTTAGGAAACTGACAAGAACAGTAGCTCCTCTTCAGTCCAATACACTCTACATGCTGGGAACAGACGCCAGTGCTATTTGTCCTGTGTATGACAATGGGAGCACAATAGTGTATCTTCTTACCAGAAAACAACTCTTGCTCGTAGGACCAGAAACTGCATGGGATTCAACTCCATTTAGGACTGGAAAACAAACGCTAGCTCGCCTTACAAGAAACACACTCTGCTTTTGAGAAAAGAGCACTCTTCTACTCTACTGTGTTTCCTATGGTGTCCGACGAGTGAGCTTGCTCAGAACAAAAGAACTCTGCTTCCTACACACACGGGCCATATCTAGTTCAACTCTGCTTAGGAAACTGACAAGAACAGTAGCTCCTCTTCAGTCCAATACACTGTACTTGCTGGGAACAGACGCCAGTGCTATTTGCACTGTGTATGGCAATGGGAGCGCAATAGTGTCTCTTCTTACCAGAAAACAACTCTTGCTCGTAGAACCAGAAACTGCATGTGATTCAACTCCATTTAGGACTGGGAAAAAAACGCTTGCTCGCCTTACAAGAAACACACTCTGCTTTTGAGAAAAGAGCACTCTTCTACTTTACTATGTTTTCTATATGGCCAGAACAGTGAGCTTACTCAGAACAAAAGAACTGTGCTTCCTACACACACGGGCCATATCTAGTTCAACTCTGATTAGGAAACTGACGAGAACAGTAGCTCCTCTTCAGTCCAATGCACTGTAATTCCTGGGAACTGACGCGAGTACTATTTGCACTTTGTACGGAAATGGGAGCGCAATAGTGACTTTCCTTACCAGAACAAAACTCTTGCTCGTAGGACTAAAAACTGCATGTGATTCAACTCCATTTAGTACTGGGAAACAAATGTTAGCTCGCCTTACAAGAAACACACTCTGCTTTTGAGAAAAGAGCACTCTTGTACTCTACTGTGTTTCCTATAGGGCCAGAACAGAGAGCTTGCTCAGAACAAAAGAACTGTGCCTCCTACATACACGGCCATATCTAGTTCAATTCTGCTTAGGAAACTGACAATGACAGTAGCTCCTCTTCAGTCCAATACACTCTACATGCTGGGAACAGACGCCAGTGCTATTTGCCCTGTGTATGACAATGGGAGCACAATAGTGTCTCTTCTTACCAGAAAACAACTCTTGCTCGTAGGACCAGAAACTGCATGGTATTAAACTCCATTTAGGAAGGGGAAACAAACGCTACCTCGCCTTACAAGAAACACACTCTGCTTTTGAGAAAAGAGCACTCTTCTACTCTACTGTGTTTCCCAAGGGCCAGAACAGTGAGCTTGCTCAGAACAAAAGAACTGTGCTTCCTACACACGGGCCATATGTAGTTCAACTCTGCTTAGGAAACTGACAAGAACATTATCTCCTCTTCAGTCCAATACACTGTACTTGCTGGGAACAGACGCGAGTGCTATTTGCACTTTGTATGGAAATGGGAGCGCAATAGTGACTTTCCTTACCAGAAAACAACTCTTGCTCATTGGACCAAAAACTGCATGTGATTCAACTCCATTTAGGACTGGGAAACAAACATTAGCTCGCCTTACAAGAAACACACTCTGCTTTTGAGAAAAGAGCACTCTTCTACTCTGCTGTGTTTCCTATAGTGCCAGTACAGTGAGCTTGCTCAGAACAAAAGAACTGTGCTTCCTTCACACACGGGCCATATCTAGTTCAATTCTGCATAGGAAACTGACAAGAACAGTAGATCCTCTTCAGTCCAATACACTGTACTTGCTGGGAACAGACGCCAGTGCTGTTTGCACTGTGTATGACAATGGGAGAGTAATAGTGACTCTTCTTACCAGAAAACAACTCTTGCTCGTAGGACCAGAAACTGCATGTGATTCAACTCCATTTAGGACTGGGAAACAAACCCTAGCTCGCCTTACAAGAAACACCCTCGGCTATTGAGAAAAGAGCACTCTTCTACTCTACTGTGCTTCCTATGGGGTCCGAACAGTGAGCTTGCTCAGAACAAAAGAACTGTGCTTCCTACACACACCGGCCATATCTAGTTCAACTCTGCTTAGGAAACTGAGAAGAACAGTAGCTCCTCTTCAGTCCAAGACACTGTACTTTCGGGGAACAGCCGCGAGTGCTATTTGCACTGTGTATGGCAATTGGAGCACAATAGTGACTCGTCTTACCAGAAAACAACTCTTGCTCGTAGGACAAAAAACTGCATGTGACTCAACTCCATTTAGGACTGGGAAACAAACGCTAGCTCGCCTTACAAGAAACACACTCTGCTTTTGAGAAAAGAGCACTCTTCTACTCTACTGTGTTTCCTTTTGGGTCTGAACAGTGAGCTTGCTCAGAACAAAAGGACTGTGCTTCCTACACACATGGCCATAACTAGTTCAATTCTGCTTAGGAACCTGACAAGAACAGTAGATCCTCTTCAGTCCAATACACTGTACTTGCTGCTAACAGACGCCAGTGCTATTTGTCCTGTGTATGGCAATGGCAGCGCAATAGTGACTCTTCTTACCATAAAACAACTCTTGCTCATAGGACCAGAAACTGCATGTGATTCAACTCCATTTAGGACTGGGAAACAAAAGCTAGCTCACCTTACAAGAAACACACTCTGCTTTAGAGAAAAGAGCACTCTTCTACTCTACTGTGTTTCTTATGGGGCCAGAACAGTGAGCTTGCTCAGAACAAAAGAACTGTGCTTCATACACACGGGCCATATCTAGTTCAACTCTGCTTAGGAAACTGACAAGAACAGTAGCTCCTCTTCAGTCCGGTACACTGTACTTGCTGGGAACAGACGCGAGTGCTATTTGCACTGTGTAGGACAATGGGAGCACAATAGTGACTTTCCTTACCAGAAAACAACTCTTGCTCGTAGGACCAGAAACTGCATGTGATTCCACTCCATTTAGTACTGGGAAGCAAATGCTAGCTCGCCTTACAAGAAATACACTCTGCTTTAGAGAAAATAGCACTCTTCTACTCTACTGTGTTTCCTATGGGGTCCAAACAGTGAGCTTGCTCAGAACAAAAGAACTGTGATTCCTACACACACGGGCCATTTCTAGTTCAACTCTGCTTAGGAAACTGACAAGAACAAGAGATCCTCTTCAGTCCAATACACTGTACTTGCGGGGAACAGACGCGAGTGCTATTTGCACTGTGTATGGCAATTTGAGCCCAATAGTGACTTGTCTTACCAGAAAACAACTCTTGCTCGTAGGACCAGAAACTGCATCTGATTCCACTCCATTTAGGACTGGGAAACAAAAGCTAGCTCACCTTACAAGAAACACACTCTGCTTTTGAGAAAAGAGCACGCTTCTACTCTACTGTTTTTACTAGAGGGCCAGAACAGTGAGCTTGCTCAGAACATAAGAACTGTGCTTCCTACACACACGGGCCATATCTAGTTCAAGTCTGCTTAGGAACTTGACAAGAACAGTAGATCCTCTTCAGTCCAATACACTGTACTTGCTGGGAACAGACACCACTGCTATATGTCCTGTGTATGGCAATGGCAACGCAATAGTGACTCTTCTTACCATAAAACAACTCTTGCTCATAGGACCAGAAACTGCATGTGATTCGACTCCATTTAGGACTGGGAAACAAACTCTAGTTCGCTTTACAAGAAACACACTCTGCTTTTGAGAAAAGAGCACTCTTCTAGTCTACTGTGTTTCCTATAGGGCCAGAAGAGTGAGCTTGCTCAGAACCTAAGAAATGTGCTTCCTACACACACGGGCCATATCTAGTTCAACTCTGCTTAGGAAACTGACAAGAACAGTAGCTCCTCTTCAGTCCGATACACTGTACTTGCTGTGAACAGACGCGAGTGCTATTTGCACTGTGTATTGCAATGGGAGCACAATAGTGACTTTCCTTACCAGAAAACAACTCTTGCTCGTAGGACCAGAAACTGCATGTGATTCAACTCCATTTAGGACTGGGAAACAAACACTAGCTCTCCTTACAAGAAACACACTCTGCTTTAGAGAAAAGAGCACTCTTCTACTCTACTGTGTTTCCTATGGGGTCCAAACAGTGAGCTTGCTCAGAACAAAAGAACTGTGCTTCCTACACACACGGACCATATCTAGTTCAACTCTGCTTAGGAAACTGACAAGAAGAGTAGCTCCTGTTCAGTCCAATACACTGTACTTGCTGGGAAAAGACGCGAGTGCTATTTGCCTTGTGTAGGGCAATGGGCGCGCAATAGTGACTTTCCTTACCAGAAAACAACTCTTGTTCGTAGGACCAGAAACTGCATGTGATTCAACTCCATTTAACTAGGAAACAAACGCTAGCTCGCCTTACAAAAACACACTCTGCTTTTGAGAAAAGAGCACGCTTCTACTCTACTGTTTTTACTATATGGCCAGAACAGTGAGCTTGCTCAGAACATAAGAACTGTGCTTCCTACACACGGGCCATATCTAGTTCAACTCTGCTTAGGAAACTGACAAGAACAGTAGCTCCTCTTCAGTCCGATACACTGTACTTGCTGGGAACAGACGCGAGTGCTATTTGCACTGTGTATGGCAATTGGAGCGCAATAGTGACTTTCTTTACCAGAAAACAACTCTTCTTCGTAGGACCAGAAACTGCATGTGATTCAACTCCATTTAACTAGGAAACAAACGCTAGCTCGCCTTACAAAAACACACTGTGCTTTAGAGAAAAGAGCACTCTTCTACTCTACTGTGTTTCCTATAGGGCCAGAAGAGTGAGCTTGCTCAGAACATAAGAACTGTGCTTCCTACACACAAGGGCCATATCATGTTCAACTCTGCTTAGGAACCTGACAAGAACAGTAGATCCTCTTCAGTCCAATACACTGTACTTGCTGGGAACAGACGTTAGTGCTATTTGTCCTGGGTAAGGCAATGGCAGCGCAATAGTGACTCTTCTTACCATAAAACAACTCTTGCACGTAGGACTAGAAACTGCATGTGATTCAACTCCATTTAGGACTGGGAAACAAATGCTAGCTTGCCTTACAAGAAACACACTCTGCTTTAGAGAAAAGAGCACTCTTCTACTCTACTGTGTTTCCTATATGGCCAGAACAGTGAGCTTGGTCAGAACAAAAGAACTGTGCTTCCTACACACGGGCCATAACTAGTTCAACTCTGCTTAGGAAACTGACAAGAACAGTAGCTCCTCTTCAGTCCAATACACTGTACTTTCGGGGAACAGACGCGAGTACTATTTGCACTGTGTATGGCAATTGGAGCACAATAGTGACTCGTCTTACCAGAAAACAACTCTTGCTCGGAGGACAAAAAACTGCATGTGACTCAACTCCATTTAGGACTGGGAAACAAACGTTAGCTCGCCTTACAAGAAACACTCTCTGCTTTTGAGAAAAGAGCACTCTTCTACTCTACTGTGTTTCCTATTGGGTCTGAACAGTGAGCTTGCTCAGAACAAAAGAACTGTGCTTCCTACACACACGGGCCATATCTACTTCAACTCTGCTTAGGAAACTGAGAAGAACAGTAGCTCCTCTTCAGTCCAATACACTGTACTTGCTGGGAACAGACAGGAGGGCTATTTGCACTGTGTATGGCAATGGGAGCACAATAGTTACTTTCCTTACCAGAAAACAACTCTTGCTCATAGGACCAGAAACTGCATGTGACTCAACTCCATTTAGGACTGGGAAACAAACGCTAGCTCGCCTTACAAGAAAGACACTCTGCTTTTGAGAAAATAGCAATCTTCTACTCTATTGTGTTTCCTATGGGGTCCGAACAGTGAGCCTGCTCAGAACAAAAGAACTGTGCTTTCTACATACACGACCATATCTAGTTCAATTCTGCTTAGGACCCTGACAAGAACAGTAGATCCTCTTCATTCCAATATACTGTACTTGCTGGGAACAGACGCCAGTGCTATTTGTCCTGTGTATGGCAATGGCAGCGCAATAGTGACTCTTCTTACTATAAAACAACTCTTGCTCATAGGACCAGAAAATGCATGTGATTCAACTCCATTTAGGACTGGGAAACAAAAGCTAGCACACCTTACAAGAAACACACTGCTTTAGAGAAAAGAGCGCTCTTCTACTTTACTGTGTTTCCTATAGGCCCAGAACAGTGAGCTTGCTCAGAAAAAAAGAACTGTGCTTCCTACACACGGGCCTTATCTAGTTCAACTCTGCTTAGGAAACTGACAAGAACAGTAGCTCCTCTTTAGTCCCATACACCGTACATGCTGGGAAAAGACGCAAGTGCTATTTGCCTTGTGTAGGGCAATGGGAGTGCAATAGAGACTTTCCTTACCAGAAAACAACTCTTGTTCGTAGGATCAGAAACTGCATGGGATTCAACTCCATTTAGGACTAGGAAACAAACGCTAGCTTGCCTTACAAAAACACACTCTGCTTTTGAGAAAAGAGCACGCTTCTACTCTACTGTGTTTCCTATAGGGCCAGAACAGTGAGCTTGCTCAGAACATAAGAACTGTGCTTCCTACACACACAGGCCATATCATGTTCAACTCTGCTTAGGAAACTGACAAGAACAGTAGATCCTCTTCAGTCCGATACACTGTACTTGCTAGGAACAGACGCGGGAGCTATTTGCACTGTGTATGGCAAGGGGAGCACATTAGTGACTTTCCTTACCAGAAAACAACTCTTGCTCTTAGGACCAGAAACTGCATGTGATTCAACTCCATTTAGGACTGGGAAACAAACGCTAGCTCGCCTTACAAGAAACACACTCTGCTTTTGAGAAAAGAGCACTCTTCTACTCGACTGTGTTTCCTATGGTGTCCGAACAGTGAGCTTGCTCAGAACAAAAGAACTGTGCTTCCTACACACACGGCCATATCTAGTTCAATTCTGCTTAGGAACCTGACAAGAACAGTAGATCCTCTTCAGTCCAATACACTGTACTTGCTGGGAACAGACGCCAGTGCTATTTGTCCTGTGTATGGCAATGGTAGCGCAATAGTGACTCTTCTTACCATAAAACAACTATTGCTCATAGAACCAGAAACTGCATGTGATTCAACTCCATTTAGGACTGGGATACAAATGCTAGCTCGCCTTAAATGAAACACACTCTGCTTTTGAGAAAAGAGCACTCTTCTACTCTACTGTGCTTCCTATGGGGTCCGAACAGTGAGCTTGCTCAGAACAAATGAACTGTGCTTCCTACACACACTGGCCATATCTAGTTCAACTCTGCTTAGGAAACTGAGAAGAACAGTAGCTCCTCTTCAGTCCAAGACACTGTACTTTCGGGGAACAGCCGCGAGTGCTATTTGCACTGTGTATGGCAATTGGAGCACAATAGTGACTCGTCTTACCAGAAAACAACTCTTGCTCGTAGGACAAAAAACTGCATGTGACTCAACTCCATTTAGGACTGGGAAACAAACGCTAGCTCGCCTTACAAGAAACACACTCTGCTTTTGAGAAAAGAGCACTCTTCTACTCTACTGTGTTTCCTTTTGGGTCTGAACAGTGAGCTTGCTCAGAACAAAAGGACTGTGCTTCCTACACACATGGCCATTACTAGTTCAATTCTGCTTAGGAACCTGACAAGAACAGTAGATCCTCTTCAGTCCAATACACTGTACTTGCTGCTAACAGACGCCAGTGCTATTTGTCCTGTGTATGGCAATGGCAGCGCAATAGTGACTCTTCTTACCATAAAACAACTCTTGCTCGTAGGACCAGAAACTGCATGTGATTCAACTCCATTTAGGACTGGGAAGCAAATGCTAGCTCGCCTTACAAGAAACACACTCTGCTTTAGAGAAAAGAGCACTCTTCTACTCTACTGTGTTTCCTATATTGCCATAACTGTGAGCTTGGTCAGAACAAAAGAACTGTGCTTCCTACACACGGGCCATAACTAGTTCAACTCTGCTTAGGAAACTGACAAGAACAGTAGCTCCTCTTCAGTCCGAAACACTGTATTTGCAAGGAACTGACGTGAGTGCTATTTGCACTGTGTATGGCAATGGGAGCGCAATAGTGACTTTCCTTACCAGAAACCAACTATTGCTCATAGAACCAGAAACTGCATGTGATTCAACTCCATTTAGGACTGGGATACAAACACTAGCTCGCCTTACATGAAACACACTCTGCTTTTGAGAAAAGAGCACTCTTCTACTCTACTGTGCTTCCTATGGGGTCCGAACAGTGAGCTTGCTCAGAACAAAAGAACTGTGCTTAATACACACACGGACCACAACTAGTTCAACTCTGCTTAGGAAACTGACAAGAACAGTAGCTCCTATTCAGTCCAAGACACTGTACTTTCGGGGAACAGACGCGAGTGCTATTTGCACTTTTGTTGGCAATTGGAGAACAATAGTGACTCGTCTTACCAGAAAACAACTCTTGCTCGTAGGACAAAAAACTCCATGTGACTCAACTCCATTTAGGACGGGGAAACAAACGCTAGCTCGCCTTACAAGAAACACACCCTGCTTTAGAGAAAATAGCACTCTTCTACTCTACTGTGTTTCCTATGGGGTCCAAACAGTGAGCTTGCTCAGAACAAAAGAACTGTGCTTAATACACACACGGACCACAACTAGTTCAACTCTGCTTAGGAAACTGACAAGAACAGTAGCTCCTATTCAGTCCAATACACTGTACTTGCTGAGAAAAGACGCGAGTGCTATTTGCCTTGTATAGGGCAATGGGAGCGCAATAGTGACTTTCCTTACCAGAAAACAACTCTTGTTCGTAGGACCAGAAACTGCATGTGATTCAACTCCATTTAGGACTGGGAAACAAACTCTAGCTCGCTTTACAAGAAACACACTCTGCTTTTGAGAAAAGAGCACTCATCTACTCTACTGTGTTTCCTATAGGGCCAGAACAGTGAGCTTGCTCAGAACATAAGTACTGTGCTTCCTACACACACGGGCCATATCTAGTTCAACTCTGCTTAGGAAACTGACAAGAAGAGTAGCTCCTCTTCAGTCCGATACACTGTACTTGTGGGGAACAGAAGCGAGTGATATTTGCATTGTGTATGGCAATGGGAGCACAATAGTGACTTGTCTTACCAGAAAACATCTCTTGCTCGTTAGACAAAAAACTGCATGTGACTCACTCCATTTAGGACTGGGAAACAAATGCTAGCTCGACTTACTAGAAACACACTCTGCTTTTGAGAAAAGAGCCCTCTTCTACTCTACTGTGTTTCCTAGGTGTTCCTAACAGTGAGCTTGCTCAGAAAAAAAAAAAAAACTGTGCTTCCTACACACACGGCCATATCTAGTTCAAGTCTGCTTAGGAACCTGACAAGAGCAGTAGATCCTATTCAATCCAATACAATGTACTTGCTGGGAACAGACGCCAGTGCTATTTGTCCTGTGTATGTCAATGACAGCGCAATAGTGACTCTTCTTACCAGAAAACAACTCTTGCTCGTAGGACCAGAAACTGCATGTGATTCCACTCCATTTAGGACTTGGAAACAAATGCTAGCTCGCCTTACAAATACAAACTCTGCTTTAGAGAAAAGAGCACTCTTATACTCTACTGTGTTTCCTATGGGGTCCAAACAGTGAGCTTGCGCAGAACAAAATAACTGTGCTTCCTACACACACGGACCATATCTAGTTCAACTCTTCTTAGGAAACTGACAAGAACAGTAGCTCCTATTCAGTCCAATACACTGTACTTGCTGGGAAAAGACGCGAGTGCTATTTGCCTTGTGTAGGGCAATGGGAGCGCAATAGTGACTTTCCTTACCAGAAAACAACTCTTGCTCATAGGACCAGAAACTGCATGTGATTCAACTCCATTTAGGAGTAGGAAACAAACGCCAGCTCGCCTTAAAAAAACACACTCTGCTTTTGAGAAAAGAGCACTCTTCTACTCTACTGTGTTTCCTATGGTGTGCGAACATTGAGCTTGCTCAGAACAAAAGAACTATGCTTCCTACACACATGGCCATATCTAGTTCAATTCTGCTTAGGAACCTGACAAGAACAGTAGATCCTCTTCAGTCCAATACACTGTACTTGCTGGGAACAGACGCGAATGCTGTTTGCACTGTGTATGGCAATGGGAAGGCAATTGTGACTTTCCTTTCCATAAAACAACTCTTGCTTGTAGGACCAGAAACTGCATGTGATTCAACTCCATTTAGGACTGGGAAACAAAAGCTAGCTCACCTTACAAGAAACACACTCTGCTTTAGAGAAAAGAGCACTCTTCTACTCTACTGTGTTTCCTATGGGGCCAGAACAGTGAGCTTGCTCAGAACAAAAGAACTGTGCTTCCTACACACGGGCCATATCTAGTTCAACTCTGCTTAGGAAACTGACAAGAACAGTAGCTCCTCCTCAGTCCGGTACACTGTACTTGCTGGGAACAGACACGAGTGCTATTTGCACTGTGTATGGCAATGGGAGCGCAATAGTGACTGTCCTTACCAGAAAACAACTCTTGCTCGTAGGACCAGAAACTGCATGTGATTCCACTCCATTTAGGACTGGGAAGCAAATGCTAGCTCGCCTTACAAGAAACACAATCTGCTTTAGAGAAAAGAGCACTCTTCTACTCTACTGTGTTTACTATGGGGTCCAAACAGTGAGCTTGCTCAGAACAAAAGAACTGTGCTTCCTACATACACGGACCATATCTAGTTCAACTCTGCTTTGGAAACTGACAAGAACAGTAGCTCCTCTTCAGTCCAATACACTGTACTTGCTGGGAACAGACGCATGTGCTATTTGCACTGTGTATGCCAAAGGGAGCGCAATAGTGACTTTCCTTACCAGAAAACAACTCTTGCTCGTAGGAATAGAAACTGCATGTGATTCCACTCCATTTAGGACTGGGAAACAAATGCTAGCTCACCTTACAAGAAACACACTCTGCTTTAGAAAAAATAGCACTCTTCTACTCTACTGTGTTTCCTATGGGGTCCAAACAGTGAGCTTGCTCAGAACAAAAGAACTGTGCTTAATACACACACGGACCACAACTAGTTCAACTCTGCTTAGGAAACTGACAAGAACAGTAGCTCCTCTTCAGTCTGATACACTGTACTTGTGGGGAACAGAAGCGAGTGATATTTGCACTGTGTATGGCAATTGGAGCACAGTAGTGACTTGTCTTACCAGAAAACAACTCTTGCACGTTGGACAAAAAACTGCATGTGACTCAACTCCATTTAGGACTGGGAAACAAACGCTAGATCGACTTCCAAGAAACACACTCTGCTTTTGAGAAAAGAGCACTCTTCTACTCTACTGTGTTTCCTAGGGGTTCCGAACAGTGAGCTTGCTCAGAACAAAAAAACTGTGCTTCCTACACACACGGCCATATCTAGTTCAAGTCTGCTTAGGAACCTGACAAGAGCAGTAGATCCTATTCAGTCCAATACACTGTAATTGCTGGGAACAGACGCCAGTGCTATTTGTCCTGTGTATGTCAAAGACAGCGCAATAGTGACTCTTCTTACCAGAAAACAACTCTTGCTCGTAGGACCAGAAACTGCATGTGATTCAACTCCATTTAGGACTGGGAAACAAACTCTAGATCGCTTTACAAGAAACACACTCTGCTTTTGAGAAAAGAGCACTCTTCTACTCTGCTGTGTTTCCTATAGGGCCAGAACAGTGAGCTTGCTCAGAACAAAAGAACTGTGCTTCCTACACACACGGACCATATCTAGTTCAACTCTGCTTAGGAACCTGACAAGAACAGTAGATCCTCTTCAGTCCAATACACTGTACGTGCTGGGAACAGACGCCAGTGCTATTTGTCCTGTGTATGGCAATGGCAGGACAATAGTGACTCTTCTTACCATAAAAAAACTCTTGCTCGTAGGACCAGAAACTGCATGTGATTCAACTCCATTTAGGACTGGGAAACAAAAGCTAGCTCACCTTACAGAAACACACTCTGCTTTAGAGAAAAGAGCACTCTTCTACTCTACTGTGTTTCCTATAGGGCCAGAACAGTGAGAATGCTCAGAACAAAGAACTGTGCTTCCTACACACGAGCCATATCTAGTTCAACTCTGCTTAGGAAACTGACAGTTACAGTAGCTCCTCTTCAGTCCGATACACTGTACTTGCTGGGAACAGACGCGAGTGCTATTTGCACTGTGTATGGCAATGGGAGCGCAATAGTGACTTTCCTTTCTAGAAAACAACTCTTGCTCATAGGACCAGAAACTGCATGTGATTCAACTCCATTTAGAACTGGGAAACAAATGCTAGCTCGCCTTACATGAAGCACACTCTGCTTTTGAGAAAAGAGCACTCTTCTACTCTACTGTGTTTCCTATGGGGTCCGAACAGTGAGCTTGCTCAGAACAAAAGAACTGTGCTTCCTACACACACGGGCCATATCTAGTTCAACTCTGCTTAGGAAACTGACAAGAACACTAGCTCCTATTCAGTCCCATACACAGTACTTTCGGGGAACAGACGCGAGTGCTATTTGCACTGTGTATGGCAATTGGAGCACAATAGTGACTTGTCTTACCAGAAAACAACTCTGGCTCGTAGGACAAAAGACTCCATGTGACTCAACTCCATTTAGGACTGGGAAACAAACGCTAGCTCGACTTCCAAGAAACATACTCTGCTTTTGAGAAAAGAGCACTCTTCTACTCTACTGTGTTTCCTATGTGTTACGAACAGTGAGCTTCCTCAGAACAAAAAAACTGTGCTTCCTACAAACACGTCCATATCTATTTCAATTCTGCTTAGGAACCTGACAAGAACAGTAGATCCTCTTCAGTCCAATACACTGTACTTGCTGGGAACAGACGCCAGTGCTATTTGTCCTGTGTATGGCAATGGCATATCAATAGTGACTCCTGTTTCCATAAAACAACTCTTGCTCATAAGACTAGAAACTGCATGTGATTCAACTCCATTTAGGACTGGGAAACAAACGCTAGCTCGCCTTACAAGAAACACACTCTGCTTTAGAGAAAAGAGCACTCTTCTACTCTACTGTGTTTCCTATAGGGCCAGAACAGTGATCTTGCTCAGAACAAAAGAACTGTGCTTCCAACACAGGGCCATAACTAGTTCAACTCTGCTTAGGAAACTGACAAGAACAGTAGCTCCTCTTCTGTCCAATACACTGTACTTGCTGGGAACAGACGGGAGGGCTATTTGCACTGTGGATGGCAATGGGAGCAAAATAGTGACTTTCCTTACCAGAAAACAGCTCTTGCTCATAGGACCAGAAACTGCATGTGATTCAACTCCATTTAGGACTGGGAAACAAATGCTAGCTAGCCTTACATGAAACACACTCTGCTTTTGATTAAAGAGCACTCTTCTACTCTACTGTGTTTCCTATGAGGTCCGAACAGTGAGCTTGCTCAGAACAAAAGAACTGTGCTTCCTACACACACGGGCCATATCTAGTTCAAGTCTGCTTAGGGACCTGACAAGAACAGTAGATCCTCTTCAATCCAATGCACTGTACTTGCTGGGAACAGACACCACTGCTATATGTCCTGTGTATGGCAATGGCAGCGCAATAGTGACTCTTCTTACCATAAAACAACTCTTGCTCGTAGGACCAGAAACTGCATGTGATTCAACTCCATTTAGGACTGGGAAACAAACTCTAGCTCGCTTTACAAGAAACACACTCTGCTTTTGAGAAAAGAGCACTCTTCTAGTCTACTGTGTTTCCTATAGGGCCAGAAGAGTGAGCTTGCTCAGAACATAAGAAATGTGCTTCCTACACACACGGGCCATATCTAGTTCAACTCTGCTTAGGAAACTGACAAGAACAGTAGCTCCTCTTCAGTCTGATACACTGTACTTGCTGTGAACAGACACGAGTGCTATTTGCACTGTGTATGGCAATGGGAGCACAATAGTGACTTTCCTTACCAGAAAACAACTCTTGCTCGTAGGACCAGAAACTGCATGTGATTCAACTCCATTTAGGACTGGGAAACAAACGCTAGCTCTCCTTACAAGAAACACACTCTGCTTTAGAGAAAAGAGCACTCTTCTACTCTACTGTGTTTCCTATGGGGTCCAAACAGTGAGCTTGCTCAGAACAAAAGAACTGTGCTTCCTACACACACGGACCATATCTAGTTCAACTCTGCTTAGGAAACTGACAAGAACAGAAGCTCCTATTCAGTCCAATACACTGTACTTGCTGGGAAAAGACGTGAGAGCTATTTGCACTGTGTATGGCAAGGGGAGCGCAATAGTGACTTTCCTTACCAGAAAACAACTCTTGCTCTTAGGACCAGAAACTGCATGTGATTCAACTCCATTTAGGAATGGGAAACAAACGCTAGCTCGCCTTACAAGAAACACACTCTGCTTTAGAGAAAAGAGCACTCTTCTACTCTACTGTGTTTCCTATAGGGCCAGAACAGTGAGCTTGCTCAGAACAAAAGAACTCTGCTTCCTACACACGGGCATATCTAGTTCAACTCTGCTTAGGAAACTGACAAGAACAGTAGCTCCTCTTCATTCCGATACACTGTACTTGCTGGGAACAGACGCGAGTGCTATTTGCACTGTGTATGGCAATTGGAGCGCAATAGTGACTTTCTTTACCTGAAAACAACTCTTCTTCGTAGGACCAGAAATTGCATGTGATTCAACTCCATTTAACTAGGAAACAAACGCTAGCTTGCCTTACAAAAACACACTCTGCTTTTGAGAAAAGAGCATGCTTCTACTCTACTGTGTTTCCTATAGGGCCAGAAGAGTGAGCTTGCTCAGAACATAAGAACTGTGCTTCCTACACACAAGGGCCATATTATGTTCAACTCTGCTTAGGAAACTGACAAGAACAGTAGCTCCTCTTCAGTCCAATACACTGTACTTGCTGGGAACAGACGAGAGAGCCATTTGCACTGTGTATGGCAAGGGGAGCGCAATAGTGACTTTCCTTACCAGAAAACAACTCATGCTCTCAGGACCAGAAACTGCATGTGATTCAACTCCATTTAGGACTGGGAAACAAATGATAGCTCGCCTTACAAGAAACACACTCTGCTTTTGAGAAAAGAGCACTCTTCTACTCTACTGTGTTTCCTATGGTGTCCGAATAGTGAGCTTGCTCAGAACAAAAGAACTGTGTTTCCTACACACACGGATCATATCTAGTTCAATTCTGCTTAGGAACCTGACAAGAACAGTAGATCCTCTTCATTCCAATACACTGTACTTGCTTGGGAACAGACGTTAGTGCTATTTGTCCTGTGTATGGCAATGGCAGCGCAATAGTGACTCTTCTTACCATAAAACAACTCTTGCACGTAGGACTAGAAACTGCATGTGATTCAACTCCATTTAGGACTGGGAAACAAATGCTAGCTTGCCTTACAAGAAACACGCTCTGCTTTAGAGAAAAGAGCACTCTTCTACTCTACTGTGTTTCCTATATGGCCAGAACGTTGAGCTTGGTCAGAACAAAAGAACTGTGATTCCTACACACGGGCCATAACTAGTTCAAATCTGCTTAGGAAACTGACAAGAACAGTAGCTCCTCTTCAGTCCGAAACACTGTACTTGCTGGGAACAGACGCGAGTGCTATTTGCACTGTGTATGGCAATGGGAGCGCAATAGTGACTTTCCTTACGAGAAAACAACTCTTGCTCATAGGACCAGAAACTGCATGTGATTCAACTCCATTTCGGACTGGGATACAAATGTTAGCTCGCCTTCCATGAAACACACTCTGCTTTTGAGAAAAGAGCACTCTTCTACTCTACTGTGCTTCCTATATGGTCCGAACAGTGAGCTTGCTCAGAACAAAAGAACTGTGCTTCCTACACACACGGGCCATATCTAGTTCAACTCTGCTTAGGAAACTGAGAAGAACAGTAGCTCCTCTTCAGTCCAATACACTGTACTTTCGGGGAACAGACGCGAGTGCTATTTGCACTGTGTATTGCAATTGGAGCACAATAGTGACTCGTCTTACCAGAAAACAACTCTTGCTCGTAGGACAAAAAACTGCATGTGACTCAACTCCATTTAGGACTGGGAAACAAACGCTAGCTCGCCTTACAAGAAACACACTCTGCTTTTGAGAAAAGAGCACTCTTCTACTCTACTGTGTTTCCTTTTGGGTCTGAACAGTGAGCTTGCTCAGAACAAAAGGACTGTGCTTCCTACACACACGGCCATAACTAGTTCAATTCTGCTTAGGAACCTGACAAGAACAGTAGATCCTCTTCAGTCCAATACACTGTACTTGCTGCTAACAGACGCCAGTGCTATTTGTCCTGTGTATGGCAATGGCAGCGCAATAGTGACTCTTCTTAACATAAAACAACTCTTGCTCGTAGGGCCAGAAACTACATGAGATTCAACTCCATTGAGGACTGGGAAACAAAAGTTAGCTCACCTTACAAGAAACACACTCTACTTTAGAGAAAAGAGCACTCTTCTACTCTACTGTGTTTCCTATGGGGCCAGAAGAGTGAGGTTGCTCAGAACAAAAGAACTGTGCTTCCTACACACGGGCCATATCTAGTTCAACTCTGCTTAGGAAACTGACAAGAGCAGTAGCTCCTCTTCAGTCCGGTACACTGTACTTGCTGGGAACAGACGCGAGTGCTATTTGCACTGTGTATGGCAATGGGAGCGCAATAGTGACTTTCCTTACCAGAAAACAACTCTTGCTCGTAGGACCAGAAATTGCATGTGATTCCACTCCATTTAGGACTGGGAAGCAAATGCTAGCTCGCCTTACAAGAAACACAATCTGCTTTAGAGAAAAGAGCACTCTTCTACTCTACTGTGTTTATTATGGGGTCCAAACTGTGAGCTTGCTCAGAACAAAAGAACTGTGCTTCCTACACACACAGACCATATCTAGTTCAACTCTGCTTAGGAAACTGACAAGAACAGTAGCTCCTCTTCAGTCCAATACACTGTACTTGCTGGGAACAGACACATGTGCTATTTGCACTGTGTATGCCAAAGGGAGCGCAATAGTGACTTTCCTTACCAGAAAACAACTCTTGCTCGTAGGACTAGAAACTGCATGTGATTCCACTCCATTTAAGACTGGGAAACAAATGCTAGCTCGCCTTACAAGAAACACACTCTGCTTTAGAGAAAATAGCACTCTTCTACTCTACTGTGTTTCCTATGGGGTCCAAACAGTGAGCTTGCTCTGAACAAAAGAACTGTGCTTAATACACACACGAACCACAACTACTTCAACTCTGCTTAGGAAACTGACAAGAACAGTAGCTCCTATTCAGTCCAATACACTGTACTTGCTGGGAAAAGACGCGAGTGCTATTTGCCTTGTGTAGGGCAATGGGAGCGCAATAGTGACTTTCCTTACCAGAAAACAACTCTTGTTCGTAGGACCAGAAACTGCATGTGATTCAACTCCATTTAGGACTGGGAAACAAACTCTAGCTCGCTTTACAAGAAACACACTCTGCTTTTGAGAAAAGAGCACTCTTCTACTCTACTGTGTTTCCTATAGGGCCAGAACAGTGAGCTTGCTCAGAACATAAGAACTGTGCTTCCTACACACACGGGCCATATCTAGTTCAACTCTGCTTAGGAACCTGACAAGAACAGTAGCTCCTCTTCAGTCCGATACACTGTACTTGTGGGGAACAGAAGTGAGTGATATTTGCACTGTGTATGTCAATTGGAGCACAATAGTGACTTGTCTTACCAGAAAACAACTCTTGCTCTTTGGACAAAAAACTGCATGTGACTCAACTCCATTTAAAACTGGGAAACAAACGCTAGCTCGACTTCCAAGAAACACACTCTGCTTTTGAGAAAAGAGCACTCTTCTACTCTACTGTGTTTCCTAGTTGTTCTGAACTATGAGCTTGCTCAGAACAAAAAAACTGTGCTTCCTACACACACGGCCATATCTAGTTCAAGTCTGCTTAGGAACCTGACAAGAGCAGTAGTTCCTTTTCAGTGCAATACACTGTATTTGCTGGGAACAGACGCCAGTGCTATTTGTCCTGTGTATGTCAATGACAGCGCAATAGTGACTCTTCTTACCAGAAAACAACTCTTCCTCGTAGGACCAGAAACTGCATGTGATTCAACTCCATTTAGGACAGGGAAACAAACTCTAGCTCGCTTTACAAGAAACACACTCTGCTTTTGAGAAAAGAGCACTATTCCACTCTACTGTGTTTCCTATAGGGCCAGAACAGTGAGCTTGCTCAGAACAAAATAACTGTGCTTCCTACACACACGGACCATATCTAGTTCAACTCTGCTTAGGAAACTGACAAGAACAGTAGCTCCTATTCAGTCCAATACACTGTACTTGCTGGGAAAAGACGCGAGTGCTATTTGCCTTGTGTAGGGCAATGGGAGCGCAATAGTGACTTTCCTTACCAGAAAACAACTCTTGCTCGTAGGACCAGAAATTGCATGTGTTTCAACTCCATTTACGAGTAGGAAACAAACGCTAGCTCGCCTTACAAAAACACACTCTCCTTTTGAGAAAAGAGCACTCTTCTACTCTACTGTGTTTCCTATGGTGTCCGAACATTGAGCTTGCTCAGAACAAAAGAACTGTGCTTCCTACACACATGGCCATATCTAGTTCAATTCTGCTTAGGAACCTAACAAGAACAGTAGATCCTCTTCAGTCCAATACACTGTACGTGCTGGGAACAGACGCCAGTGCTATTTGTCCTGTGTATGGCAATGGCAGGACAATAGTGACTCTTCTTACCATAAAACAACTCTTGCTCGTAGGACCAGAAACTGCATGTGATTCAACTCCATTTAGGACTGGGAAACAAAAGCTAGCTCACCTTACAGAAACACACTCTGCTTTAGAGAAAAGAGCACTCTTCTACTCTACTGTGTTTCCTATAGGGCCAGAACAGTGAGAATGCTCAGAACAAAGAACTGTGCTTCCTACACACGAGCCATATCTAGTTCAACTCTGCTTAGGAAACTGACAAGAACAGTAGCTCCTCTTCTGTCCAATACACTGTACTTGCTGGGAACAGACGCGAGTGCTATTTGCACTGTGTATGGCAATGGGAGCACAATAGTGACTTTCCTTTCTAGAAAACAACTCTTGCTCGTAGGACCAGAAACTGCATGTGATTCAACTCCATTTAGGACTGGGAAACAAATGCTAGCTCGCCTTACATGAAACACACTCTGCTTTTGAGAAAAGAGCACTCTTCTACTCTACTGTGTTTCCTATGGGGTCCGAACAGTGAGCTTGCTCAGAACAAAAGAACTGTGCTTCCTACACACACGGCCATATCTAGTTCAACTCTGCTTAGGAAACTGACAAGAACACTAGCTCCTCTTCAGTCCCATACTCAGTACTTTCAGAGAACAGACGCGAGTGCTATTTGCACTGTGTATGGCAATTGGAGCACAATAGTGTCTTGTCTTACCAGAAAACAACTCTGGCTCGTAGGACAAGAAACTGCATGTGACTCAACTCCATTTAGGACTGGGAAACAAACGCTAGCTCGACTTCCAAGAAACACACTCTGCTTTTGAGAAAAGAGCACTCTTCTACTCTACTGTGTTTCCTATGTGTTCCGAACAGTGAGCTTGCTCAGAACAAAAAAACTGTGCTTCCTACACACACGGCCATATCTAGTTCAATTCTGCTTAGGAACCTGACAAGAACAGTAGATCCTCTTCAGTCCAATGCACTGTACTTGCTGGGAACAGACGCCAGTGCTATTTGTCCTGTGTATGGCAATGGCATAGCAATAGTGACTCTTGTTACCATAAAACAACTCTTGCTCGTAAGACTAGAAACTGCATGTGATTCAACTTTTTTAGGACTGGGAAACAAACGATAGCTCGCCTTACAAGAAACACACTCTGCTTTAGAGAAAAGTGCACTCTTCTACTCTACTGTGTTTCCTAAAGGGCCAGAACAGTGAGCTTGCTCAGAACATAAGAACTGTGCTTCCTACACACACGGGCCATATCTACTTCAACTCCGCTTAGGAAACTGACAAGAAAAGTGGCTCCTCTTCAGTCCGATACACTGTACTTGCTGGGAACAGACGTGAGTGCTATTTGCACTGTGTATGGCAATGGGAGCACAATAGTGACTTTCCTTACCAGAAAACAACTCTTGCTCATAGGACTAGAAACTGCATGTTATTCAACTCCATTTAGGACTGGGAAACAAACGCTAGCTCGCCTTACAAGAAACACACTCTGCTTTTGAGAAAAGCGCACTCTTCTACTCTACTGTGTTTCCTATAGGGTCCGAACAGTGAGCTTTCTCAGAACAAAAGAACTGTGCTTCCTACACACACGGCCATATCTAGTTCAATTCTGCTTAGGAATCTGAAAGAACAGTAGATCCTCTTCAGTCCAATACACTGTACTTGCTGGGAACAGACGCCAGTGCTCTTTGTCCTGTATATGGCAATTGAAGCACAATAATGACTCTTCTTACCATAAAACAACTCTTGCTCATAGGCCTAGAAACTGCATGTGATTCCACTCCATTTAGGACTGGGAAACAAATGCTAGCTCGCCTTACAAGAAACACACTCTGCTTTTGAGAAAAGAGCACTCTTCTACTCTACTGTGTTTCCTATGGGGTCCAAACAGTGAGCTTGCTCAGAACAAAAGAACTGTGCTTAATACACACACGGACCACATCTAGTTCAACTCTGCTTAGGAAACTGACAAGAACAGTAGCTCCTATTCAGTCCAATACACTGTACTTGCTGGGAAAAGACGCGAGTGCTATTTGCCCTGTGTAGGGCAATGGGAGCGCAATAGTGACTTTCCTTACCAGAAAACAACTCTTGCTCGTAGGACCAGAAACTGCATGTGATTCAACGCCATTTAGTAGTAGGAAACAAACGCTAGCTCGCCTTACAAAAACACACTCTCCTTTTGAGAAAAGAGCACTCTTCTACTCTACTGTGTTTCCTATGGTGTCCGAACATTGAGCTTGCTCAGAACAAAAGAACTGTGCTTCCTACACACATGGCCATATCTAGTTCAATTCTGCTTAGGAACCTGACAAGAACAGTAGATCCTCTTCAGTCCAATACACTGTACGTGCTGGGAACAGACGCCAGTGCTATTTGTCCTGTGTATGGCAATGGCAGGACAATAGTGACTCTTCTTACCATAAAACAACTCTTGCTCGTAGGACCAGAAACTGCATGTGATTCAACTCCATTTAGGACTGGGAAACAAAAGCTAGCTCACCTTACAGAAACACACTCTGCTTTAGAGAAAAGAGCACTCTTCTACTCTACTGTGTTTCCTATAGGGCCAGAACAGTGAGAATGCTCAGAACAAAGAACTGTGCTTCCTACACACGAGCCATATCTAGTTCAACTCTGCTTAGGAAACTGACAAGAACAGTAGCTCCTCTTCTGTCCAATACACTGTAGTTGCTGGGAACAGACGCGAGTGCTATTTGCACTGTGTATGGCAATGGGAGCGCAATAGTGACTTTCCTTTCTAGAAAACAACTCTTGCTCGTAGGACCAGAAACTGCATGTGATTCAACTCCATTTAGGACTGGGAAACAAATGCTAGCTCGCCTTACATGAAACACACTCTGCTTTTGAGAAAAGAGCACTCTTCTACTCTACTGTGTTTCCTATGTGTTCTGAACAGTGAGCTTGCTCAGAACAAAAAAACTGTTCTTCCTACACACACGGCCATATCTAGTTCAATTCTGCTTAGGAAACTGACAAGAACAGTAGATCCTCTTCAGTCCAATACACTGTACTTGCTGGGAACAGACGCCAGTGCTATTTGTCCTGTGTATGGCAATGGCATAGCAATAGTGACTCTTGTTACCATAAAACAACTCTTGCTCGTAAGACTAGAAACTGCATGTGATTCAACTCCATTTAGGACTGGGAAACAAACGATAGCTCGCCTTACAAGAAACACACTCTGCTTTAGAGAAATGAGCACTCTTCTACTCTACTGTGTTTCCTTTGGGGCCAGAACAGTGAGCTTGCTCAGAAAAAAAGAACTGTGCTTCCTACACACATGGACCATATCTAGTTCAACTCTGCTTAGGAAACTGAGAATAACAGTAGCTCCTCTTCAGTCCAAAACACTGTACTTGCTGGGAACAGACGGGAGGGCTATTTGCACTGAGTATGGCAATGGGAGCGCAATAGTGACTTTCCTTACCAGAAAACAACTCTTGCTCGTAGGACCACAAACTGCATGTGATTCCACTCCATTTAGGACTGGGAAACAAATGCTAGCTCGCCTTACAAAAACACACTCTGCTTTAGAGAAAAGAGCACTCTTTTACTCTACTGTGTTTCCTAAGGAATCCAAACAGTGAGCTTGCTCAGAACAAAAGAACTGTGCTTCCTACACACACGGCCATATCTAGTTCAAGTCTGCTTAGGAACCTGACAAGAGCAATAGTTCCTTTTCAGTGCAATACACTGTACCTGCTGGGAACAGACGCCAGTGCTATTTGTCCTGTGTCTGTCAATAACAGCGCAATAGTGACTCTTCTTACCAGAAAACAACTCTTGCTCGTAGGACCAGAAACTGCATGTGATTCAACTCCATTTAGGACTGGGAAACAAACTCTAGATCGCTTTACAAGAAACACACTCTGCTTTTGAGAAAAGAGCACTCTTCTACTCTACTGTGTTTCCTATAGGGCCAGAACAGTGAGCTTGCTCAGAACAAAATAACTGTGCTTCCTACACACACGGACCATATCTAGTTCAACTCTGCTTAGGAAACTGACAAGAACAGTAGCTCCTATTCAGTCCAATACACTGTACTTGCTGGGAAAAGACGCGAGTGCTATTTGCCTTGTGTAGGGCAATGGGAGCGCAATAGTGACTTTCCTTACCAGAAAACAACTCTTGCTCTTAGGACCAGAAACTGCATGTGATTCAACTCCATTTAGGAGTAGGAAACAAACGCTAGCTCGCCTTACAAAAACACACTCTCCTTTTGAGAAAAGAGCACGCTTCTACTCTACTGTGTTTCCTATGGTGTCCGAACATTGAGCTTGCTCAGAACAAAAGAACTGTGCTTCCTACACACATGGCCATATCTAGTTCAATTCTGCTTAAGAACCTGACAAGAACAGTAGATCCTCTTCAGTCCAATACACTGTACGTGCTGGGAACAGACGCCAGTGCTATTTGTCCTGTGTATGGCAATGGCAGGACAATAGTGACTCTTCTTACCATAAAACAACTCTTGCTCGTAGGACCAGAAACTGCATGTGATTCAACTCCATTTAGGACTGGGAAACAAAAGCTAGCTCACCTTACAGAAACACACTCTGCTTTAGAGAAAAGAGCACTCTTCTACTCTACTGTGTTTCCTATAGGGCCAGAACAGTGAGAATGCTCAGAACAAAGAACTGTGCTTCCTACACACGAGCCATATCTAGTTCAACTCTGCTTAGGAAACTGACAAGAACAGTAGCTCCTCTTCTGTCCAATACACTGTACTTGCTGGGAACAGACGCGAGTGCTATTTGCACTGTGTATGGCAATGGGAGCACAATAGTGACTTTCCTTTCTAGAAAACAACTCTTGCTCCTAGGACCAGAAACTGCATGTGATTCAACTCCATTTAGGACTGGGAAACAAATGCTAGCTTGCCTTACATGAAACACACTCTGCTTTTGAGAAAAGAGCACTCTTCTACTCTACTGTGTTTCCTATGGGGTCCGAACAGTGAGCTTGCTCAGAACAAAAGAACTGTGCTTCCTACACACACGGAACATATCTAGTTCAACTCTGCTTAGGAAACTGACAAGAACACTAGCTCCTCTTCAGTCCCATACACAGTACTTTCGGAGAACAGACGCGAGTGCTATTTGCACTGTGTATGGCAATTGTAGCACAATAGTGACTTGTCTTACCAGAAAACAACTCTGGCTCGTAGGACAAAAAACTGCATGTGACTCAACTCCATTTAGGACTGGGAAACAAACGCTAGCTCGACTCCCAAGAAACACACTCTGCTTTTGAGAAAAGAGCACTCTTCTACTCTACTGTGTTTCCTATGTGTTCCGAACAGTGAGCTTGCTCAGAACAAAAAAACTGTGCTTCCTACAAACACGGCCATATCTAGTTCAACTCTGCTTAGGAAACTGAGAAGAACAGTAGCTCCTCTTCAGTCCGATACACTGTACTTGCAGGGAACAGACGCGAGTGCTATTTGCACTGTGTATGGCAATTGGAGCACAATAGTGACTCGCCCTACCAGAAAACAACTCTTGCTCATAGGACAAAAACGTGCATGTGACTCAACTCCATTTAGGACTGGGAAACAAACGCTAGCTCGCCTTACTAGAAACACACTCTGCTTTTGAGAAAAGAGCACTCTTCTACTGTACTGTGTTTCCTATGTGGTCCGAACACTGAGCTTGCTCAGAACAAAAGAACTGTGCTTCCTACACACACGGCCATATCTAGTTCAATTCTGCTTAGGAACCTGACAAGAACAGTAGATTCTCTTCAGTCCGATACACTGTACTTGCTGGGAACAGACGCCAGTGCTATTTGTCCTGTGTATGGCAATGGCAGCGCAATAGTGACTCTTCTTACCATAAAACAACTCTTGCTCGTAGGACCAGAAACTGCATGTGATTCAACTCCATTTAGGACTGGGAAACAAAAGCTAGCTCACCTTACAAGAAACACACTCTGCTTTAGAGAAAAGAGCACTCTTCTACTCTACTGTGTTTCCTATAGGGCCAGAACAGTGAGCTTGCTCAGAACAAAAGAACTGTGCTTCCTACACACACGGGCCATATCTAGTTCAACTCTACTTAGAGAACTGACAAGAACAGTAACTCCTATTCAGCCCAATACACTGTACTTGCTGGGAAAAGACGCGAGTGCTATTTGCCTTGTGTAAGGCAATGGGCGTGCAATAGTGACTTTCCTTTCCAGAAAACAACTCTTGTTCTTAGGACCAGAAACTGCATGTGACTCAAATCCATTTAGGACTGGGAAACAAATGCTAGCTCACCTTACAAGAAACACACTCTGCTTTTGAGAAAAGAGCACTCTTCTCCTCTACTGTGTTTCCTATGGGTTCTGAACATTGAGGTTGCTCAGAACAAAAGAACTGTGCTTCCTAAACACACGGGCCATATCTAGTTCAACTCTGCTTAGGAAACTGACAAGAACAGTAGCTCTTCTTCATTCCGATACACTGTACTTGCTGGGAACAGACGCGAGATCTATTTGCACTATGTATGGCCAGGGGAGCACAATAGTGACTTTCCTTACCAGAAAAAAACTCTTGCTCGTAGGACCAGAAACTGCATGTGATTCCACTCCATTTAGGACTGGGAAACAAATGCTAGCTCGCCTTACAAAAACACACTCTGCTTTAGAGAAAAGAGCACTCTTCTACTCTACTGTGTTTCCTATGGGGTCCGAACAGTGAGCTTGCTCAGAACAAAACAACTGTGCTTCCTACACACGGGCCATATCTAGTTCAACTCTGCTTAGGAAACTGACAAGAACACTAGCTCCTCTTCAGTCCAATACACTGTATTTGCGGGGAAAAGACGTGAGTGCTATTTGCACTGTGTATGGCAATTGGAGCACAATAGTGGCTTTTCTTACCAGAAAACAACTCTTGCTCGTAGGACAAAAAACTGCATGTGACTCAACTCCATTAAGGACTGGGAAACAAACGCTAGCTCGACTTCCAAAAAACACACTCTGCTTTTGAGAAAAGAGCACTCTTCTACTCTACTTTGTTTCCTACCTGTTCCGAACAGTGAGCTTGCTCAGAACAAAAAAACTGTGCTTCCTACACACACGGCCATATCTAGTTCAAGTCTGCTTAGGAACCTGACAAGAACAGTAGATCCTCTTCAGTCCATTACACTGTACTTGCTGGGAACAGAGGCCAGTGCTATTTGTCCTGTGTATGGCAATGGCAGAGCAATAATGACTCTTCTTACCATAAAACAACTCTTGCTCATAGTACTAGAAACTGCATGTGATTCAACTCCATTTAGGACTGGGAAACAAACGCTAGCTCGCCTTACAAGAAACACACTCTGCTTTAGAGAAAAGAGCACTCTTCTACTCTACTGTATTTCCTATACAGCCAGAACAGTGACCTTGCTCAGAACAAAAGAACTGTGCTTCCTACACAGGGCCATAACAAGTTCAACTCTGCTTAGGAAACTGACAAGAACAGTAGCTCCTCTTCCGTCCAATACACTGTACTTGCTGGGAACAGACGCGATGCTATTTGCACTGTGTATGGCAATGGGAGCGCAATAGTGACTTTCCTTACCAGAAAACAACTCTTGCTCGTAGGACCAGTAACTGCATGTGATTCAAATCCATTTAGGATTGGGAAACAAATGCTAGCTTGCCTTACATGAAACACACTCTGCTTTTGAGAAAAGAGCACTCTTCTACTCTACTGTGCTTCCTATGGGGTCCAAAAAGTGAGCTTGCTAAGAACAAAAGAACTGTGCTTCCTACACACACGGGTCATATCTAGTTCAACTCTGCTTAGGAAACTGACAAGAACAGTAGCTCCTCTTCAGTCCAATACACTGTACTTGCGGGGAACATATGCGAGTGCTATTTGCACTGCGTAGGGCAATTGGAGCCTTATAGTGACTTGTCTTACCAGAAATAAACTCTTGCTCGTAGGACAAAAAACTGCATGTGACTCAACTCCATTTAGGACTGGGAAACAAACGCTAGCTCGACTTCCAAGAAACACACTCTGCTTTTGAGAAAAGAGCACTCTTCTACTCTACTGTGTTTCCTATGTGTTCCGAAAAGTGAGCTTGCTCAGAACAAAAAAACTGTGCTTCCTACACACACGGCCATATCTAGTTCAAGTCTGCTTAGGAACCTGACAAGAACAGTAGATCCTCTTCAGTCCAATACGCTGTACTTGCTGGGAACAGACGCCAGTGCTATTTGTCCTGTGTATGGCCATGGCAGCGCAATAGTTACTCTTCTTACCATAAAACATCTCTTGCTCGTAGGACCAGAAACTGCATGTGATTCAACTCCATTTTGGACTGGGAAACAAATGCTAACTCGCCTTACAAGAAACACACTCTGCTATAGAGAAAACAGCACTCTTCTACTCTACTGTGTTTCCTATGAGGTCCGAACAGTGAGCTTGCTCAGAACAAAAGAACTGTGCTTCCTACACACACGGGCTATATCTAGTTCAACTCTGCTTAGGAAACTGAGAAGAACAGTAGCTCCTCTTCAGTCCAATACCCTGTACTTGCTGGGAACAGACACGAGTGCTATTTGTCCTGTGTATGGCAATGGCAGCGCAATAGTGATTCTTCTTACCATAAAACAACTCTTGATCGTAGGACCAGAAACTGCATGTGATTCAACTCCATTTATGACTGGGAAACAAACGCTAGCTCGCCTTACAAGAAACACACTCTGCTTTAGAGAAAAGAGCACTCTTCTACTCTACTGTGTTTCCTATGAGGTCCAAACAGTGAGCTTGCTCAGAACAAAAGAACTGTGCTTAATACACACACGGACCACATCTAGTTCAACTCTGCTTAGGAAACTGACAAGAACAGTAGCTCCTATTCAGTCCAATACACTGTACTTGCTGGGAAAAGACGCGAATGCTATTTGCCTTGTGTAGGGCAATGGGAGCGCAATAGTGACTTTCCTTAGAAGAAAACAACTCTTGCTCGTAGGACCAGAAACTGCATGTGATTCAACGCCATTTAGGAGTAGGAAACAAACGCTAGCTCGCCTTTCAAAAACACACTCTCCTTTTGAGAAAAGAGCACTCTTCTACTCTACTGTGTTTCCTATGGTGTCCGAACATTGAGCTTGCTCAGAACAAAAGAACTGTGCTTCCTACACACATGGCCATATCTAGTTCAATTCTGCTTAGGAACCTGACAAGAACAGTAGATCCTCTTCAGTCCAATACACTGTACGTGCTGGGAACAGACGCCAGTGCTATTTGTCCTGTGTATGGCAATGGCAGCGCAATAGTGACTCTTCTTACCATAAAACAACTCTTGCTCGTAGGACCAGAAACTGCATGTGATTCAACTCCATTTAGGACTGGGAAACAAAAGCTAGCTCACCTTACAAGAAACACACTCTGCTTTAGAGAAAAGAGCACTCTTCTACTCTACTGTGTTTCCTATAGGGCCAGAACAGTGAGCTTGCTCAGAACAAAAGAACTGTGCTTCCTACACACACGGGCCATATCTAGTTCAACTCTACTTAGAGAACTGACAAGAACAGTAGCTCCTCTTCAGTCCAATACCCTGTACTTGCTGGGAACAGACACGAGTGCTATTTGTCCTGTGTATGGCAATGGCAGCGCAATAGTGATTCTTCTTACCATAAAACAACTCTTGATCGTAGGACCAGAAACTGCATGTGATTCAACTCCATTTATGACTGGGAAACAAACGCTAGCTCGCCTTACAAGAAACACACTCTGCTTTAGAGAAAAGAGCACTCTTCTACTCTACTGTGTTTCCTATGAGGTCCAAACAGTGAGCTTGCTCAGAACAAAAGAACTGTGCTTAATACACACACGGACCACATCTAGTTCAACTCTGCTTAGGAAACTGACAAGAACAGTAGCTCCTATTCAGTCCAATACACTGTACTTGCTGGGAAAAGACGCGAATGCTATTTGCCTTGTGTAGGGCAATGGGAGCGCAATAGTGACTTTCCTTAGAAGAAAACAACTCTTGCTCGTAGGACCAGAAACTGCATGTGATTCAACGCCATTTAGGAGTAGGAAACAAACGCTAGCTCGCCTTTCAAAAACACACTCTCCTTTTGAGAAAAGAGCACTCTTCTACTCTACTGTGTTTCCTATGGTGTCCGAACATTGAGCTTGCTCAGAACAAAAGAACTGTGCTTCCTACACACATGGCCATATCTAGTTCAATTCTGCTTAGGAACCTGACAAGAACAGTAGATCCTCTTCAGTCCAATACACTGTACGTGCTGGGAACAGACGCCAGTGCTATTTGTCCTGTGTATGGCAATGGCAGCGCAATAGTGACTCTTCTTACCATAAAACAACTCTTGCTCGTAGGACCAGAAACTGCATGTGATTCAACTCCATTTAGGACTGGGAAACAAAAGCTAGCTCACCTTACAAGAAACACACTCTGCTTTAGAGAAAAGAGCACTCTTCTACTCTACTGTGTTTCCTATAGGGCCAGAACAGTGAGCTTGCTCAGAACAAAAGAACTGTGCTTCCTACACACACGGGCCATATCTAGTTCAACTCTACTTAGAGAACTGACAAGAACAGTAATTCCTATTCAGTCCAATACACTGTACTTGCTGGGAAAAGACGCGAGTGCTATTTGCCTTGTGTAAGGCAATGGGCGCGCAATAGTGACTTTCCTTTCCAGAAAACAACTCTTGTTCTTAGGACCAGAAACTGCATGTGACTCAAATCCATTTAGGACTGGGAAACAAACGCTAGCTCACCTTACAAGAAACACACTCTGCTTTTGAGAAAAGAGCACTCTTCTCCTCTACTGTGTTTCCTATGGGTTCTGAACATTGAGGTTGCTCAGAACAAAAGAACTGTGCTTCCTACACACACGGGCCATATCTAGTTCAACTCTGCTTAGGAAACTGACAAGAACAGTAGCTCTTCTTCAGTCCGATACACTGTACTTGCTGGGAACAGACGCGAGATCTATTTGCACTATGTATGGCCAGGGGAGCGCAATAGTGAATTTCCTTACCAGAAAACAACTCTTGCTCGTAGGACCAGAAACTGCATGTGATTCCACTCCATTTAGGACTGGGAAACAAATGCTAGCTCGCCTTACAAAAACACACTCTGCTTTAGAGAAAAGAGCACTCTTCTACTCTACTGTGTTTCCTATGGGGTCCGAACAGTGAGCTTGCTCAGAACAAAACAACTGTGCTTCCTACACACGGGCCATATCTAGTTCAACTCTGCTTAGGAAACTGACAAGAACACTAGCTCCTCTTCAGTCCAATACACTGTATTTGCGGGGAAAAGACGTGAGTGCTATTTGCACTGTGTATGGCAATTGGAGCACAATAGTGGCTTTTCTTACCAGAAAACAACTCTTGCTCGTAGGACAAAAAACTGCATGTGACTCAACTCCATTAAGGACTGGGAAACAAACGCTAGCTCGACTTCCAAAAAACACACTCTGCTTTTGAGAAAAGAGCACTCTTCTACTCTACTGTGTTTCCTACGTGTTCCGAACAGTGAGCTTGCTCAGAACAAAAAAACTGTGCTTCCTACACACACGGCCATATCTAGTTCAAGTCTGCTTAGGAACCTGACAAGAACAGTAGATCCTCTTCAGTCCATTACACTGTACTTGCTGGGAACAGAGGCCAGTGCTATTTGTCCTGTGTATGGCAATGGCAGAGCAATAATGACTCTTCTTACCATAAAACAACTCTTGCTCATAGTACTAGAAACTGCATGTGATTCAACTCCATTTAGGACTTGGAAACAAACGCTAGCTCGCCTTACAATAAACACACTCTGCTTTAGAGAAAAGAGCACTCTTCTACTCTACTGTATTTCCTATAGAGCCAGAACAGTGACCTTGCTCAGAACAAAAGAACTGTGCTTCCTACACAGGGCCATAACAAGTTCAACTCTGCTTAGGAAACTGACAAGAACAGTAGCTCCTCTTCCGTCCAATACACTGTACTTGCTGGGAACAGACGCGATGCTATTTGCACTGTGTATGGCAATGGGAGCGCAATAGTGACTTTCCTTACCAGAAAACAACTCTTGCTCGTAGGACCAGTAACTGCATGTGATTCAAATCCATTTAGGATTGGGAAACAAATGCTAGCTTGCCTTACATGAAACACACTCTGCTTTTGAGAAAAGAGCACTCTTCTACTCTACTGTGCTTCCTATGGGGTCCAAAAAGTGAGCTTGCTAAGAACAAAAGAACTGTGCTTCCTACACACACGGGTCATATCTAGTTCAACTCTGCTTAGGAAACTGACAAGAACAGTAGCTCCTCTTCAGTCCAATACACTGTACTTGCGGGGAACATATGCGAGTGCTATTTGCACTGCGTAGGGCAATTGGAGCCTTATAGTGACTTGTCTTACTAGAAATAAACTCTTGCTCGTAGGACAAAAAACTGCATGTGACTCAACTCCATTTAGGACTGGGAAACAAACGCTAGCTCGACTTCCAAGAAACACACTCTGCTTTTGAGAAAAGAGCACTCTTCTACTCTACTGTGTTTCCTATGTGTTCCGAAAAGTGAGCTTGCTCAGAACAAAAAAACTGTGCTTCCTACACACACGGCCATATCTAGTTCAAGTCTGCTTAGGAACCTGACAAGAACAGTAGATCCTCTTCAGTCCAATACGCTGTACTTGCTGGGAACAGACGCCAGTGCTATTTGTCCTGTGTATGGCCATGGCAGCGCAATAGTTACTCTTCTTACCATAAAACATCTCTTGCTCGTAGTACCAGAAACTGCATGTGATTCAACTCCATTTTGGACTGGGAAACAAATGCTAACTCGCCTTACAAGAAACACACTCTGCTATAGAGAAAACAGCACTCTTCTACTCTACTGTGTTTCCTATGAGGTCCGAACAGTGAGCTTGCTCAGAACAAAAGAACTGTGCTTCCTACACACACGGGCTATATCTAGTTCAACTCTGCTTAGGAAACTGAGAAGAACAGTAGCTCCTCTTCAGTCCAATACCCTGTACTTGCTGGGAACAGACACGAGTGCTATTTGTCCTGTGTATGGCAATGGCAGCGCAATAGTGATTCTTCTTACCATAAAACAACTCTTGATCGTAGGACCAGAAACTGCATGTGATTCAACTCCATTTAGGACTGGGAAACAAACGCTAGCTCGCCTTACAAGAAACACACTCTGCTTTAGAGAAAAGAGCACTCTTCTACTCTACTGTGTTTCCTATGAGGTCCAAACAGTGAGCTTGCTCAGAACAAAAGAACTGTGCTTAATACACACACGGACCACATCTAGTTCAACTCTGCTTAGGAAACTGACAAGAACAGTAGCTCCTATTCAGTCCAATACACTGTACTTGCTGGGAAAAGACGCGAGTGCTATTTGCCTTGTGTAGGGCAATGGGAGCGCAATAGTGACTTTCCTTAGAAGAAAACAACTCTTGCTCGTAGGACCAGAAACTGCATGTGATTCAACGCCATTTAGGAGTAGGAAACAAACGCTAGCTCGCCTTACAAAAACACACTCTCCTTTTGAGAAAAGAGCACTCTTCTACTCTAGGGTGTTTCCTATGGTGTCCGAACATTGAGCTTGCTCAGAACAAAAGAACTGTGCTTCCTACACACATGGCCATATCTAGTTCAATTCTGCTTAGGAACCTGACAAGAACAGTAGATCCTCTTCAGTCCAATACACTGTACGTGCTGGGAACAGACGCCAGTGCTATTTGTCCTGTGTATGGCAATGGCAGGACAATAGTGACTCTTCTTACCATAAAACAACTCTTGCTCGTAGGACCAGAAACTGCATGTGATTCAACTCCATTTAGGACTGGGAAACAAAAGCTAGCTCACCTTACAGAAACACACTCTGCTTTAGAGAAAAGAGCACTCTTCTACTCTACTGTGTTTCCTATAGGGCCAGAACAGTGAGAATGCTCAGAACAAAGAACTGTGCTTCCTACACACGAGCCATATCTAGTTCAACTCTGCTTAGGAAACTGACAAGAACAGTAGCTCCTCTTCTGTCCAATACACTGTAGTTGCTGGGAACAGACGCGAGTGCTATTTGCACTGTGTATGGCAATGGGAGCGCAATAGTGACTTTCCTTTCTAGAAAACAACTCTTGCTCGTAGGACCAGAAACTGCATGTGATTCAACTCCATTTAGGACTGGGAAACAAATGCTAGCTCGCCTTACAAAAACACACTCTGCTTTAGAGAAAAGAGCACTCTTTTACTCTACTGTGTTTCCTAAGGAATCCAAACAGTGAGCTTGCTCAGAACAAAAGAACTGTGCTTCCTACACATACGGACCATATCTAGTTCAACTCTGCTTAGGAAACTGACAAGAACATTAGCTCCTATTCACTCCAATACACTGTACTTGCTGGGAAAAGACGCGAGTGCTATTTGCCTTGTGTAAGGCAATGGGCGCGCAATAGTGACTTTCCTTTCCAGAAAACAACTCTTGTTCTTAGGACCAGAAACTGCATGTGACTCAAATCCATTTAGGACTGGGAAAAAAACGCTAGCTCGCCTTACAAGAAACACACTCTGTTTTGAGTAAAGAGCACTCTTCTCCTCTACTGTGTTTCCTATGGGGTCTGAACAGTGAGCTTGCTCAGAAAAAAAGAACTGTGCTTCCTACACACACGGGCCATATCTAGTTCAATTCTGCTTAGAAAACTGACAAGAACAGTAGATCCTCTTCAGTCCGATACACTGTACTTGCTGGGAACAGACGCGAGTGCTATTTGCACTGTGTATGGCAATGGGAGCGCAATAGTGACTTTCCTTACCAGAAAACAACTCTTGCTCGTAGGACCAGAAACTGCATGTGATTCAACTCCATTTAGGACTGGGAAACAAATGCTAGCTCGCCTTACATGAAACACACTCTGCTTTTGAGAAAAGAGCACTCTTCTACTCTACTGTGTTTCCTATGGGGTCCGAACAATGAGCTTGCTCAGAACAAAACAACTGTGCTTCCTACACACGGGCCATATCTAGTTCAACTCTGCTTAGGAAACTGACAAGAACACTAGCTCCTCTTCAGTCCAATACACTGTACTTGCGGGGAACAGACGTGAGTGCTATTTGCACTGTGTATGGCAATTGGAGCACAATAGTGACTTGTCTTACCAGAAAACAACTCTTGCTCGTTGGACAAAAAACTGCATGTGACTCAACTCCATTTAGGACTGGGCAACAAACGCTAGCTCGATTTCCAAGAAACACACTCTGCTTTTCAGAAACGAGCACTCTTCTACTCTACTGTGTTTCCTATGTGTTCCGAACAGTGAGCTTGCTCAGAACAAAAAAACTGTGCTTCCTACAAACACGGCCATATCTAGTTCAACTCTGCTTAGGAAACTGACAAGAACAGTAGCTCCTCTTCAGTCCGATACACTGTACTTGCAGGGAACAGACGCGAGTGCTATTTGCACTGTGTATGGCAATTGGAGCACAATAGTGACTCGCCCTACCAGAAAACAACTCTTGCTCATAGGACAAAAACGTGCATGTGACTCAACTCCATTTAGGACTGGGAAACAAACGCTAGCTCACCTTACTAGAAACACACTCTGCTTTTGAGAAAAGAGCACTCTTCTACTGTACTGTGTTTCCTATGTGGTCCGAACACTGAGCTTGCTCAGAACAAAAGAACTGTGCTTCCTACACACACGGCCATATCTAGTTCAATTCTGCTTAGGAACCTGACAAGAACAGTAGATTCTCTTCAGTCCGATACACTGTACTTGCTGGGAACAGACGCCAGTGCTATTTGTCCTGTGTATGGCAATGGCAGCGCAAAAGTGACTCTTCTTACCATAAAACAACTCTTGCTCGTAGGACCAGAAACTGCATGTGATTCAACTCCATTTAGGACTGGGAAACAAAAGCTAGCTCACCTTACAAGAAACACACTCTGCTTTAGAGAAAAGAGCACTCTTCTACTCTACTGTGTTTCCTATAGGGCCAGAACAGTGAGCTTGCTCAGAACAAAAGAACTGTGCTTCCTACACACACGGGCCATATCTAGTTCAACTCTACTTAGAGAACTGACAAGAACAGTAACTCCTATTCAGTCCAATACACTGTACTTGCTGGGAAAAGACGCGAGTGCTATTTGCCTTGTGTAAGGCAATGGGCGCGCAATAGTGACTTTCCTTTCCAGAAAACAACTCTTGTTCTTAGGACCAGAAACTGCATGTGACTCAAATCCATTTAGGACTGGGAAACAAACGCTAGCTCACCTTACAAGAAACACACTCTGCTTTTGAGAAAAGAGCACTCTTCTCCTCTACTGTGTTTCCTATGGGGTCTGAACATTGAGGTTGCTCAGAACAAAAGAACTGTGCTTCCTACACACACGGGCCATATCTAGTTCAACTCTGCTTAGGAAACTGACAAGAACACTAGCTCTTCTTCAGTCCGATACACTGTACTTGCTGGGAAGAGACGCGAGATCTATTTGCACTATGTATGGCCAGGGGAGCGCAATAGTGACTTTCCTTACCAGAAAAAATCTCTTGCTCGTAGGACCAGAAACTGCATGTGATTCCACTCCATTTAGGACTGGGAAACAAATGCTAGCTCGCCTTACAAAAACACACTCTGCTTTAGAGAAAAGAGCACTCTTCTACTCTACTGTGTTTCCTATGGGGTCCGAACAGTGAGCTTGCTCAGAACAAAACAACTGTGCTTCCTACACACGGGCCATATCTAGTTCAACTCTGCTTAGGAAACTGACAAGAACACTAGCTCCTCTTCAGTCCAATACACTGTATTTGCGGGGAAAAGACGTGAGTGCTATTTGCACTGTGTATGGTAATTGGAGCACAATAGTGGCTTTTCTTACCAGAAAACAACTCTTGCTCGTAGGACAAAAAACTGCATGTGACTCAACTCCATTAAGGACTGGGAAACAAACGCTAGCTCGACTTCCAAAAAACACAATCTGCTTTTGAGAAAAGAGCACTCTTCTACTCTACTGTGTTTCCTACGTGTTCCGAACAGTGAGCTTGCTCAGAACAAAAAAACTGTGCTTCCTACACACACGGCCATATCTAGTTCAAGTCTGCTTAGGAACCTGACAAGAACAGTAGATCTTCTTCAGTCCATTACACTGTACTTGCTGGGAACAGACGCCAGTGCTATTTGTCCTGTGTATGGCAATGGCAGAGCAATAATGACTCTTCTTACCATAAAACAACTCTTGCTCATAGTACTAGAAACTGCATGTGATTCAACTCCATTTAGGACTGGGAAACAAACGCTAGCTCGCCTTACAAGAAACACACTCTGCTTTAGAGAAAAGAGCACTCTTCTACTCTACTGTATTTCCTATAGAGCCAGAACAGTGACCTTGCTCAGAACAAAAGAACTGTGCTTCCTACACAGGGCCATAACAAGTTCAACTCTGCTTAGGAAACTGACAAGAACAGTAGCTCCTCTTCCGTCCAATACACTGTACTTGCTGGGAACAGACGCGATGCTATTTGCACTGTGTATGGCAATGGGAGCGCAATAGTGACTTTCCTTACCAGAAAACAACTCTTGCTCGTAGGACCAGTAACTGCATGTGATTCAAATCCATTTAGGATTGGGAAACAAATGCTAGCTTGCCTTACATGAAACACACTCTGGTTTTGAGAAAAGAGCACTCTTCTACTCTACTGTGCTTCCTATGGGGTCCAAAAATGAGCTTGCTCAGAACAAAAGAACTGTGCTTCCTACACACACGGGTCATATCTAGTTCAACTCTGCTTAGGAAACTGACAAGAACAGTAGCTCCTCTTCAGTCCAATACACTGTACTTGCGGCGAACATATGTGAGTGCTATTTGCACTGCGTAGGGCAATTGGAGCCTTATAGTGACTTGTCTTACCAGAAATAAACTCTTGCTCGTAGGACAAAAAACTGCATGTGATTCAACTCCATTTAGGACTGGGAAACAAACGCTAGCTCGACTTCCAAGAAACACACTCTGCTTTTGAGAAAAGAGCACTCTTCTACTCTATTGTGTTTCCTATGTGTTCCGAAAAGTGAGCTTGCTCAGAACAAAAAAACTGTGCTTCCTACACACACGGCCATATCTAGTTCAAGTCTGCTTAGGAACCTGACAAGAACAGTAGATCCTCTTCAGTCCAATACGCTGTACTTGCTGGGAACAGACGCCAGTGCTATTTGTCCTGTGTATGGCCATGGCAGCGCAATAGTTACTCTTCTTACCATGAAACATCTCTTGCTCGTAGGACCAGAAACTGCATGTGATTCAACTCCATTTTGGACTGGGAAACAAATGCTAACTCGCCTTACAAGAAACACACTCTGCTATAGAGAAAACAGCACTCTTCTACTCTACTGTGTTTCCTATGAGGTCCGAACAGTGAGCTTGCTCAGAACAAAAGAACTGTGCTTCCTACACACACGGGCTATATCTAGTTCAACTCTGCTTAGGAAACTGAGAAGAACAGTAGCTCCTCTTCAGTCCAATACCCTGTACTTGCTGGGAACAGACACGAGTGCTATTTGTCCTGTGTATGGCAATGGCAGCGCAATAGTGATTCTTCTTACCATAAAACAACTCTTGATCGTAGGACCAGAAACTGCATGTGATTCAACTCCATTTAGGACTGGGAAACAAACGCTAGCTCGCCTTACAAGAAACACACTCTGCTTTAGAGAAAAGAGCACTCTTCTACTCTACTGTGTTTCCTATGAGGTCCAAACAGTGAGCTTGCTCAGAACAAAAGAACTGTGCTTAATACACACACGGACCACATCTAGTTCAACTCTGCTTAGGAAACTGACAAGAACAGTAGCTCCTATTCAGTCCAATACACTGTACTTGCTGGGAAAAGACGCGAGTGCTATTTGCCTTGTGTAGGGCAATGGGAGCGCAATAGTGACTTTCCTTAGAAGAAAACAACTCTTGCTCGTAGGACCAGAAACTGCATGTGATTCAACGCCATTTAGGAGTAGGAAACAAACGCTAGCTCGCCTTACAAAAACACACTCTACTTTTGAGAAAAGAGCACTCTTCTACTCTACTGTGTTTCCTATGGTGTCCGAACATTGAGCTTGCTCAGAACAAAAGAACTGTGCTTCCTACACACATGGCCATATCTAGTTCAATTCTGCTTAGGAACCTGACAAGAACAGTAGATCCTCTTCAGTCCAATACACTGTACGTGCTGGGAACAGACGCCAGTGCTATTTGTCCTGTGTATGGCAATGGCAGGACAATAGTGACTCTTCTTACCATAAAACAACTCTTGCTCGTAGGACCAGAAACTGCATGTGATTCAACTCCATTTAGGACTGGGAAACAAAAGCCAGCTCACCTTACAGAAACACACTCTGCTTTAGAGAAAAGAGCACTCTTCTACTCTACTGTGTTTCCTATAGGGCCAGAACAGTGAGAATGCTCAGAACAAAGAACTGTGCTTCCTACACACGAGCCATATCTAGTTCAACTCTGCTTAGGAAACTGACAAGAACAGTAGCTCCTCTTCTGTCCAATACACTGTACTTGCTGGGAACAGACGCGAGTGCTATTTGCACTGTGTATGGCAATGGGAGCGCAATAGTGACTTTCCTTTCTAGAAAACAACTCTTGCTCGTAGGACCAGAAACTGCATGTGATTCAACTCCATTTAGGACTGGGAAACAAATGCTAGCTCGCCTTACATGAAACACACTCTGCTTTTGAGAAAAGAGCACTCTTCTACTCTACTGATTTTCTTATGTGTTCCGAACAGTGAGCTTGCTCAGAACAAAAAAACTGTGCTTCCTACACACACGGCCATATCTAGTTCAATTCTGCTTAGGAAACTGACAAGAACAGTAGATCCTCTTCAGTCCAATACACTGTACTTGCTGGGAACAGACGCCAGTGCTATTTGTCCTGTGTATGGCAATGGCATAGCAATAGTGACTCTTGTTACCATAAAACAACTCTTGCTCGTAAGACTAGAAACTGCATGTGATTCAACTCCATTTAGGACTGGGAAACAAACGATAGCTCGCCTTACAAGAAACACACTCTGCTTTAGAGAAAAGAGCACTCTTCTACTCTACTGTGTTTCCTATAGGGCCAGAACAGTGAGCTTGCTCAGAAAAAAAGAACTGTGCTTCCTACACACATGGACCATATCTAGTTCAACTCTGCTTAGGAAACTGAGAATAACAGTAGCTCCTCTTCAGTCCAAAACACTGTACTTGCTGGGAACAGACGGGAGGGCTATTTGCACTGAGTATGGCAATGGGAGCGCAATAGTGACTTTCCTTACCAGAAAACAACTCTTGCTCGTAGGACCACAAACTGCATGTGATTCCACTCCATTTAGGACTGGGAAACAAATGCTAGCTCGCCTTACAAAAACACACTCTGCTTTAGAGAAAAGAGCACTCTTTTACTCTACTGTGTTTCCTAAGGAATCCAAACAGTGAGCTTGCTCAGAACAAAAGAACTGTGCTTCCTACACATACGGACCATATCTAGTTCAACTCTGCTTAGGAAACTGACAAGAACATTAGCTCCTATTCACTCCAATACACTGTACTTGCTGGGAAAAGACGCGAGTGCTATTTGCCTTGTGTAAGGCAATGGGCGCGCAATAGTGACTTTCCTTTCCAGAAAACAACTCTTGTTCTTAGGACCAGAAACTGCATGTGACTCAAATCCATTTAGGACTGGGAAAAAAACGCTAGCTCGCCTTACAAGAAACACACTCTGTTTTGAGTAAAGAGCACTCTTCTCCTCTACTGTGTTTCCTATGGGGTCTGAACAGTGAGCTTGCTCAGAAAAAAAGAACTGTGCTTCCTACACACACGGGCCATATCTAGTTCAATTCTGCTTAGAAAACTGACAAGAACAGTAGATCCTCTTCAGTCCGATACACTGTACTTGCTGGGAACAGACGCGAGTGCTATTTGCACTGTGTATGGCAATGGGAGCGCAATAGTGACTTTCCTTACCAGAAAACAACTCTTGCTCGTAGGACCAGAAACTGCATGTGATTCAACTCCATTTAGGACTGGGAAACAAATGCTAGCTCGCCTTACATGAAACACACTCTGCTTTTGAGAAAAGAGCACTCTTCTACTCTACTGTGTTTCCTATGGGGTCCGAACAATGAGCTTGCTCAGAACAAAACAACTGTGCTTCCTACACACGGGCCATATCTAGTTCAACTCTGCTTAGGAAACTGACAAGAACACTAGCTCCTCTTCAGTCCAATACACTGTACTTGCGGGGAACAGACGTGAGTGCTATTTGCACTGTGTATGGCAATTGGAGCACAATAGTGACTTGTCTTACCAGAAAACAACTCTTGCTCGTTGGACAAAAAACTGCATGTGACTCAACTCCATTTAGGACTGGGCAACAAACGCTAGCTCGATTTCCAAGAAACACACTCTGCTTTTCAGAAAAGAACACTCTTCTACTCTACTGTGTTTCCTATGTGTTCCGAACAGTGAGCTTGCTCAGAACAAAAAAACTGTGCTTCCTACAAACAAGGCCATATCTAGTTCAACTCTGCTTAGGAAACTGACAAGAACAGTAGCTCCTCTTCAGTCCGATACACTGTACTTGCAGGGAACAGACGCGAGTGCTATTTGCACTGTGTATGGCAATTGGAGCACAATAGTGACTCGCCCTACCAGAAAACAACTCTTGCTCGTAGGACAAAAACGTGCATGTGACTCAACTCCATTTAGGACTGGGAAACAAACGCTAGCTCGCCTTACTAGAAACACACTCTGCTTTTGAGAAAAGAGCACTCTTCTACTGTACTGTGTTTCCTATGTGGTCCGAACACTGAGCTTGCTCAGAACAAAAGAACTGTGCTTCCTACACACACGGCCATATCTAGTTCAATTCTGCTTAGGAACCTGACAAGAACAGTAGATTCTCTTCAGTCCGATACACTGTACTTGCTCGGAACAGACGCCAGTGCTATTTGTCCTGTGTATGGCAATGGCAGTGCAATAGTGACTCTTCTTACCATAAAACAACTCTTTCTCGTAGTACCAGAAACTGCATGGGATTCAACTCCATTTAGGACTGCGAAACAAATGCTAGCACCCCTTACAAGAAATACACTCTGCTTTAGAGAAAAGAGCACTCTTCTACTCTACTGTGTTTCCTATGGGGTCCAAACAGTGAGCTTGCAAAGAACAAAAGAACTGTGCTTCCTACAAACACGGATCATATCTAGTTCAACTCTGCTTAGGAAACTGACAAGAACAGTAGCACCTATCCAGTCCAATACACTGTACTTGCTGGGAACAGACGCGAGTGCTATTTGCACTGTGTATGGCAATGGGAGCGCAATGTGACTTTCCTTACCAGAAAAGAACTCTTGATCGTAGGACCTGAAACTGCATGTGATTCAACTCCATTTAGGACTAGGAAACAAACGCTAGCTCGCCTTACAAGAAACACACTCCGCTTTTGAGAAAAGAGCACTCTTCTACTCTACTGTGTTTCCTATAGGGCCAGAACAGTGACTTGATCAGAACATAAGAACTGTGCTTCCTACACACACGGGCCATATCTACTTCAACTCTGCTTAGGAAACTGACAAGAACAGTAGCTCCTTTTCAGTCCCATACACTGCACTTGCTGGGAACAGACGCGAGTGCTATTTGCACTGTGTATGCAATGGGAGAGCAATAGTGACTTTCCTTACCAGAAAACAACTCTTGCTCGTAGGACCAGAAACTGCATGTGATTCAACTCAATTTAGGACTTGGAAACATATGCTAGCTTGCCTTACAAGAAACACACTCTGCTTTTGAGAAAAGAGCACTCTTCTACTCTACTGTGTTTCCTATAGGGTCCGAACAGTGAGCTTGCTCAGAAAAAAAAACTGTGCTTCCTACACACACTGGCCATATCTAGTTCAACTCTGCTTAGGAAACTGACAAGAACAGTAGCTCCTCCCTCAGTCCCATACACTGTACTTGCTGGGAAGAGACGCGAGTGCTATTTGCACTGTGTATGGCAATGGGAGCACAATAGTGACATTCCTTACCAGAAAACAACTCTTGCTTGTAGGACCAGAAACTGCATGTGATTCATCTCCATTTAGGACTGGGAAACAAATGCTAGCTCGCCTTACATGAAACACACTCTGCTTTTGAGAAAAGAGCACTCTTCTACTCTACTGTGTTTCCTATGGGGTCCGAACAGTGAGCTTGCTCAGAACAAAAGAACTGTGCTTCCTACACACACGGGCCATATCTAGTTCAACTCTGCTTAGGAATCTGACAAGAACAGTAGCTCCTCTTCAGTCCAATACACTTTACTTGCGGGGAACAGACGCGAGTGCTATTTGCACTGTGTATGGCAATTGGACCACAATAGTGCCTCGTCTTACCAGAAAACAACTCTTGCTCGTAGGACAAAAAACTGCATGTGACTCAACTCCATTTAAGACAGGGAAACAAAAGCTAGCTCGCCTTAAAAGAAACACACTCTGCTTTAGAGAAAAGAGCACTCTTCTACTCTACTGTGTTTCCTATAGGGCCAGAACAGTGAGCTTGCTCAGAACATAAGAACTGTGCTTCCTACACACACGGGCCATATCGAGTTCAACACTGCTTAGGAACCTGACCAGAACAGTAGCTCCTCTTCAGTCCAATACACTGTACTTGCTGGGAACAGACGCATGTGCTATTTGCACTGTGTATGGCAATGGGAGCGCAATAGTGACTTTCCTTACCAGAAAACAACTCTTGCTCATAGGACCAGAAACTGCATGTGATTCCACTCCATTTAGGACTGGAAACAAACGCAAGCTCGTCTTACAAGAAACACACTCTGTTTTTGAGAAAAGAGCACTCTTCTACTCTACTGTGCTTCCTATGGGGTCTGAACAGTGAGCTTGCTCGGAACAAAAGAACTGTGCTTCGTACACACGACCATATCTAGTTCAATTCTGTTTAGGAACCTGACAAGAACAGTAGATCCTCTTCAGTCCAATATACTGTACTTGCTGGGAACAGACGCCAGTGCTATTTGTCCTGTGTATGGCAATGGCAGCGCAATAGTGACTCTTCTTACCATAAAACAACTCTTGTTCATAGGACCAGAAACTGCAAGTATTTCAACTCCATTTAGGACTGGGAAACAAACGCTAGCTCACCTTACGAGAAACACACTCTGCTTTAGAGAAAAGAGCACTCTTCTACTTTACTGTGTTTCCTATAGTGCCAGAACAGTGAGCTTGCTCAGAACAAAAGAACTGTGCTTCCTACACACGGGCCATATCTAGTTCCACTCTGCTTAGGAAACTGACAAGAACAGTAGCTCCTCTTCAGTCCAATACACTGTACTTGCGGGGAACAGACGCGAGTGCTATTTGCACTGTGTATGGCAATGGGAGCGCAATAGTGACTTTCCTTACCAGAAAACAACTCTTGCTCGTTGGACCAGATACTGCATGTGATTCAACTCCATTTAGGACTGGGAAACAAATGCTAGCTCGCCTTACAGGAAACACACTCTGCTTTTGAGAAAAGAGCACTCTTCTTCTCTACTGTGTTTCATATGTGTTCCGAACAGTGAGCTTGCTGAGAACAAAAAAACTGTGCTTCCTGCACACACGGCCATATCTAGTTCAAGTCTGCTTAGGAACCTGACAAGAACAGTAGATCCTCTTCAGTCCAATACACTGTACTTGCTGGGAACAGACTCCAGTGCTATTTGTCCTTTGTATGGCAATGGCAGCGCAACTGTGACTCTTCTTACCAGAAAACAACTCTTGCTCGTAATACCAGAAACTGCATGTGATTCAACTCCATTTAGGCCTGGGAAACAAACTCTAGCTCGCTTTACAAGAAACACACTCTGCTTTTGAGGAAAGAGCACTCTTCTACTCTACTGTGTTTCCTATAGGGCCAGAACAGTGAGCTTGCTACGAAAAAAAGAACTGTGCTTCCTACACACACGGGCCATATCTAGTTCAACTCTGCTTAGGAAATTGAGAAGAACAGTAGCTCCTCTTCAGTCCAATACACTGTACTTGCTGGGAAGAGACGCGAGGGCTACTTGCACTGTGTATGGCAATGGGAGCGCAATAGTGACTTTCTTTACCAGAAAACAACTCTTGCTCGTAGGACCAGAAACTGCATGTGATTCCACTCCATTTAGAACTGGGAAACAAATGGTAGCTCGCCTTACAAGAAACACACTCTGCTTTAGAGAAAAGAGAACTCTTCTACTCTACTGTGTTTCCTATGGGGTCCAAACAGTGAGCTTGCTCAGAACAAAAGAACTGTGCTTCCGACACACACGGGCCATATCTAGTTCAACTCTGCTTAGTAAACTGACAAGAACAGTAGCTCCTATTCAGTCCAATACACTGTACTTGCTGGGAAAAGACGCCAGTGCTATTTGCCTTGTGTAGGGCAATGGGAGCACAATAGTGACTTTCCTTACCATAAAACAACTCTTGCTCATAGGACCAGAAACTGCATGTGATTCAACTCCATTTAGGTCTGGGAAACAAATGCTAGCTCGCCTTACATGAAACACACTCTGCTTTTGAGAAAAGAGCACTCTTCTACTCTACTGTGTTTCCTATGGGGTCCGAACAGTGAGCTTGCTCAGAACAAAAGAACTGTGCTTCTTACACACAAGGGCCATATCTAGTTCAACTCTGCTTAGGAAACTGACAAGAACAGTAGCTCCTTTTCAGTCCAATACACTGTACTTGCGGGGAAGAGACGCGAGTGCTATTTGCACTGTGTATGGCAATTAGAGCACAATAGTGACTCGTCTTACCAGAAAACAACTCTTGCTCGTAGGACAAAAAACTGCATGTGATTAAACTCCATTTAGGACTGGGAAACAAACGCTAGCTCGCCTTACAAGAAACACACTCTGCTTTTGATAAAAGAGCACTCTTCTACTCTACTGTGTTTCCTATAGGGTCCGAACAGTGAGCTTGCTCAGAACAAAAGAACTGTGCTTTCTACACACATGGCCATATCTAGTTCAATTCTGCTTAGGAACCTGACAAGAACAGTAGATCCTCTTCAGTCCAATACACTGTACTTGCTTGGAACAGACGCCATTGCTATTTGTCCTGTGTATGGCAATGGCAGCGCAATAGTGACTCTTCTTACCAGAAAACAACTCTTGCGTGTGGACCAGAAACTGCATGTGATTCAACTTCATTTAGGACTGGGAAACAAACTCTAGCTCGCTTTACAAGAAACACACTCTGCTTTTGAGAAAAGAGCACTCTTCTACTCTACTGTGTTTCCCATAGGGCCAGAACAGTGAGCTTGCTCAGAAAAAAAGAACTGTGCTTCCTACACACACGGGCCATATCTAGTTCAACTCTGCTTAGAAATCTGAGAAGAACAGTAGCGACTCTTCAGTCCAATACACTGTAATTGCTGGGAACAGATGGGAGGGCTATTTGCACTGTGTATGGCAATGGGAGCACAATAGTGACTTTCCTTCCCAGAGAACAACTCTTGCTCGTAGGAACACAAACTGCATGTGATTCCACTCCATTTAGGAATGGGAAACAAAAGCTAGCTCGCCTTAAAAGAAACACACTCTGCTTTTGAGAAAAAAGCACTCTTCTACTCTACTGTGTTTCCTATGGGGTCCGAACAGTGAGCTTGCTCAGAAAAAAAAACTTTGCTTCCTACACACACGGCCATATCTAGTTCAAGTCTGCTTAGGAACCAGACAAGAACAGTAGATCGTCTTCAGCCAAATACACTGTACTTGCTGCGAACAGATGCCAGTGCTATTTGTCCTGTGTATGGCAATGGCAGTGCAATAGTGACTCTTCTTACCATAAAACAACTCTTTCTCGTAGTACCAGAAACTGCATGGGATTCAACTCCATTTAGGACTGCGAAACAAATGCTAGCACCCCTTACAAGAAATACACTCTGCTTTAGAGAAAAGAGCACTCTTCTACTCTACTGTGTTTCCTATGGGGTCCAAACAGTGAGCTTGCAAAGAACAAAAGAACTGTGCTTCCTACAAACACGGATCATATCTAGTTCAACTCTGCTTAGGAAACTGACAAGAACAGTAGCACCTATCCAGTCCAATACACTGTACTTGCTGGGAACAGACGCGAGTGCTATTTGCACTGTGTATGGCATGGGAGCGCAATGTGACTTTCCTTACTAGAAAAGAACTCTTGATCGTAGGACCTGAAACTGCATGTGATTCAACTCCATTTAGGACTAGGAAACAAACGCTAGCTCGCCTTACAAGAAACACACTCCGCTTTTGAGAAAAGAGCACTCTTCTACTCTACTGTGTTTCCTATAGGGCCAGAATAGTGACTTGCTCAGAACATAAGAACTGTGCTTCCTACACACACGGGCCATATCTACTTCAACTCTGCTTAGGAAACTGACAAGAACAGTAACTCCTTTTCAGTCCCAAACACTGCACTTGCTGGGAACAGACGCGAGTGCTATTTGCACTGTGTATGCAATGGGAGCGCAATAGTGACTTTCCTTACCAGAAAACAACTCTTGCTCGTAGGACCAGATACTGCATGTGATTCAACTCAATTTAGGACTTGGAAACATATGCTAGCTTGCCTTACAAGAAACACACTCTGCTTTTGAGAAAAGAGCACTCTTCTACTCTACTGTGTTTCCTATAGGGTCCGAACAGTGAGCTTGCTCAGAAAAAAAATCTGTGCTTCCTACACACACTGGCCATATCTAGTTCAACTCTGCTTAGGAAACTGACAAGAACAGTAGCTCCTCCCTCAGTCCCATACACTGTACTTGCTGGGAAGAGACGCGAGTGCTATTTGCACTGTGTATGGCAATGGGAGCACAATAGTGACATTCTTTACCAGAAAACAACTCTTGCTCGTAGGACCAGAAACTGCATGTGATTCATCTCCATTTAGGACTGGGAAACAAATGCTAGCTCGCCTTACATGAAACACACTCTGCTTTTGAGAAAAGAGCACTCTTCTACTCTACTGTGTTTCCTATGGGGTCCGAACAGTGAGCTTGCTCAGAACAAATGAACTGTGCTTCCTACACACACGGGCCATATCTAGTTCAACTCTGCTTAGGAAACTGACAAGAACAGTAGCTCCTCTTCAGTCCAATACACTTTACTTGCGGGGAACAGACGCGAGTGCTATTTGCACTGTGTATGGCAATTGGAGCACAATAGTGACTCGTCCTACCAGAAAACAACTCTTGCTCGTAGGACAAAAAACTGCATGTGACTCAACTCCATTTAAGACTGGGAAACAAACGCTAGCTCGCCTTAAAAGAAACACACTCTGCTTTAGAGAAAAGAGCACTCTTCTACTCTACTGTGTTTCCTATGGGGTCCAAACAGTGAGCTTGCTCAGAACAAAAGAACTGTGCTTCCGATACACACGGACCATATCTAGTTCAACTCTGCTTAGTAAACTGACAAGAACAGTAGCTCCTATTCAGTCCAATACACTGTACTTGCTGGGAAAAGACGCCAGTGCTATTTGCCTTGTGTAGGGCAAAGGGAGCACAATAGTGACTTTCCTTACCATAAAACAACTCTTGCTCATAGGACCAGAAACTGCATGTGATTCAACTCCATTTAGGTCTGGGAAACAAATGCTAGCTCGCCTTACATGAAACACACTCTGCTTTTGAGAAAAGAGCACTCTTCTACTCTACTGTGTTTCCTATGGGGTCCGAACAGTGAGCTTGCTCAGAACAAAAGAACTGTGCTTCCTACACACAAGGGCCATATCTAGTTCAACTCTGCTTAGGAAACTGACAAGAACAGTAGCTCCTTTTCAGTCCAATACACTGTACTTGCGGGGAAGAGACGCGAGTGCTATTTGCACTGTGTGTGACTCTTCTTACCAGAAAACAACTCTTGCTCGTAGGATCAAAAACTGCATGTGACTCAACTCCATTTTGGACTGGGAAACAAATGCTAGCTCGACGTCCAAGAAACACACTCTGCTTTTGAGAAAAGAGCACTCTTCTACTCTACTGTGTTTCCTATGTGTTCCGAAAAGTGAGCTTGCTCAGAACAAAAAAACTGTGCTTCCTACACACACGGCCATGTCTAGTTCAAGTCTGCTTAGGAACCTGACAAGAACAGTAGATCCTCTTCAGTCCAATACAGTGTACTTGCTGGGAACAGACGCCAATGCTATTTGTCCTGTGTATGGCAATGGCAGCGCAATAGTGACTCTTCTTACCAGAAAACAACTCTTGCTCGTGGACCAGAAACTGCATGTGATTCAACTCCATTTAGGACTGGGAAACAAACTCTAGCTCGCTTTACAAGAAACACATTCTGCTTTTGAGAAAAGAGCACTCTTCTACTCTACTGTGTTTCCTATAGGGCAAGAACAGTGAGCTTGCTCAGAAAAAAAGAACTGTGCTTCCTACACACAGGGGCCATATGTAGTTCAACTCTGCTTAGGAAACTAACAAGAACAGTAGCTCCTCTTCTTTCCAATACACTGTACTTGCTGTGAACAGATGGGAGGGCTATTTGCACTATGTATGGCAATGGGAGCACAATAGTGACTTTCCTTACCATAAAACAACTCTTGCTCGTAGGAACACAAACTGCATGTGATTCCACTCCATTTAGGAATGGGAAACAAACGCTAGCTCGCCTTAAAAGAAACACACTCTGCTTTTGAGAAAAAAGCACTCTTCTACTCTACTGTGTTTCCTATGGGGTCTGAACAGTGAGTTTGCTCCGAACAAAAAAACTGTGCTTCCTACACACACGGCCATATCTAGTTCAAGTCTGCTTAGGAACCTGACAAGAACAATAGATCCTCTTCAGCCCAATATACTGTACTTGCTGCGAACAGACGCCAGTGCTATTTGTCCTGTGTATGGCAATGGCAGCGCAATAGTGACTCTTTTTACCAGAAAACAACTCTTGCTCATAGGAACTGAAACTGCATGTGATTCAACTCCATTTAGGACTAGGAAACAAACGCTAGCTCGCCTTACAAGAAACACACTCTGCTTTTGAGAAAAGAGCACTCTTCTACTCTACTGTGTTTCCTATAGGGCCAGAACACTGAGCTTGCTCAGAACATAAGAACTGTGCTTCCTACACACACGGGCCATATCTACTTCAACTCTGCTTAGGAAACTGACAAGAAAAGTAGCTCCTCTTCAGTCCGATACACTGTGCTTGCTGGGAACAGACGCGAGTGCTATTTGCACTGTGTATGGCAATGGGAGCACAATAGTGACTTTCCTTACCAGAAAACAACTCTTGCTCATAGGACTAGAAACTGCATGTGATTCAA